>NC_134355.1:85022858-85175358 GCF_048569485.1 Anomaloglossus baeobatrachus | reverse complement strand
GTGCAATCAATTTAACAAGTGTCAGGTGGCATTACTGGTACTGTAAATGCTTTGTGTCTATAAATATGGCATTTCCAGACCCCGACGTTTCCTTATGCTAATTATAAAAGCAGGCCTTATTTGCTATCCATTATCACAGCTTGTGCAGCAGATTTACATCATTGACTCCTTATTACACTATTATATGTGCCCGCATGGTTGTTCGACCGCAGTGTCAGATGGGTATTAATAGAATGGCAAAAAAGGAGGTAAATCCTCAGTAATGATCCCTGGGGACTCCTGGGTGGTTTTTGGTGTCTATATTTTTGGGTTTTCAGGAATGACGTACCTTTTTATTTGTTTGTACAAGTAGTCTTTTCTTCTTTTTTTTTTTTTTTTTTTGCTTTAGTAATGGTCACCACGTGTAAGGCCGCCATACATGTTTTTGATGATTTCGGCCCTACAATTGTTTGGCCAATAGCTATTGTTACCTGACTCCCCATATACACTAGTGCTCTACTTGTCCTCTATGAGTGATTCACTGCCCTGAGAGAATACCGGAGAGTAGAAGGATGGGTATCCAACAGTCCAGAATATATTCTTCACTGAAATCATCTGGAGAAGAGGGGGAGATCCTGTACATATTGTACTGTCAGACTATCCTGACAATATGGGTGGACTCTGACACTCTTAATTTAACCCGTTCACGACATTATGTATATTTACATAGTATTTTGTGTCCTTTGCTTTGATGTGGGATCACATGCTGGGATTGCGTCTTTTCCTGCACATGACAGCTGATTTAACAGTCACTGGCAAATTGGAGACCTGCCTGCTGCTGTTAATTAGGTAAATCCCACTGTCCTACGCTGACAGCGGGATTTAACACGTTCCGGCAAGGAGTAGGTCATTCCCCCGCTCCCATTGGCGCACCCGTGATGTGATCGCAGGGTGCCAGTAGGTTGTCATGACAGTTAGGGATCACCTGATGACCCTTGTGCCTGTCATGATGATCCTCCTGTGAACGCTGGCTGTGAGCTGGCATTCATAGGAGAGCATGATTTGTGCTATACAGGGCAGTGCCAATGCCCCGCTCTGTACAGCACATGCAATTAGTTGATCATAGCTTCATGTCTCCTAAGGGGGCGAGTTAAATAAAAGTTTTTAAAAATGACAAACAAAAACACATGTTCAGATAGCTCCCTTTTGCCCCATTGAAAATAAAACAAAAAAATATAGACCTATTTAGCATTGCTGCTTTCATAAATATCTGATGTATCAAAATATAAAATTAATCCAGTTGGAGGTAGTAACTTAAAATAAATTCAAAAAGCCAGAATTACAGGGGTTTTTTCGACCACCACCACATTGCAACAAAGTACAGTAAGAGGTGATGAAAACAAAATAGAGGCGATCTACCCAAAAATGGTATAAGAAGAAAAACATCAGCTTAGGGCGCAAAAAATAAGCCATCACTTAGCCTAGATCTCAAAAAATAAAAACTTTATGGTTATCGTAAAATGGCATCAAAAGGTAATTTTTATTTGTTTTATAAACCTCTGAGGGTTTTTTCATCACTTAAATAAAAAAACAAAACTATGCATATTAGATATTTATGTACTCGTACTGACCTGGCAAAAGTGGTAAAATGGAGACTAGTTATGGCATGAAGGGGTTAATGTGTATGGGGGCTTTTAATTATCCTGTACCTCAACCACTAAAGAGGTCTACTGCTATAAAGGGGCATTCTCATATTAGTAAATTACTTTACTTCCGTAGGCAGCAAGAAAACAAGCAAGTTTGCAATTGATTTGGATTTTCTATCTGCTGTTCTCCTGCAATGAGAGCTTTTCTCTCACATGGTGCACAGCTATTTTCTATGAAGCTTAAGCTTGTGTGTGTGTGTGTGTGTGTATATAGTAGCTACATTCCAGCAGAGGAGTTAACTCTTAACATCCCAGTCATCTCTCTCCAACCCATTAAGTTGTATACAATAGTTAGCGTCTCAGCTCCTGACTAGCTGTTGTGATAAATATTGCAAAATTGTCAATCATAATTAGGACTTTTACTGTCTTGAGCTATGTGCTTGTTCAAATGACCTGATATCTCTATGTGTAAATATAGTAATAGTAGTGTACACTCTAGAACAAATCACTGATGGATAGATGTGTTACAGCAGAACTTGTGCTGACTTTTATAGTGCTACTTATGCTACAGCTCTGCTACTTGCCAGAACTATCCCTCAAGGAGCAATGCCCGATATGGCAGAAGCCAGGAAGTAAGGATCTATAGACTTGTGAGCTTCTCAAGAGACAACATGATAAAAACCCTTTAAGGGAGCCTGTCGGTCACTTTTTACCTTGTTTCCCAAATTATTTAAAAGATTGTATAGCTCTAAAAATTATAAGACAGTCAATATCTTTGTGTCTATAAAGAGCTGATGAGTGACTGGATATTGCTTATTAAAGATATATGGATATTGGTAGTAAATTGGGCTGGCACAATGTACTTCCAACTCCTTCGGCCTTCATCAGTATTTGCAATTTACTGCTACTCTCCGTGGTCATGAAAACAAATGATTTGCCACCAATCAACAAGAGGAGGGTGGTACTAGGGAGAGAATAGAGATGGAGGAGCTTGGAGTACATCATCCTGTGTGATCGACATACTTCCCTCATATTATTGTGAGATAGCTGGCAATCTCCTATTAGGATCACCCTCTCCACTCTAAAGGCCCAGTCACACACAATGACATACCAGCGATCCCGAAAACGATGCGACCTGATAGGGATCGCAGGTAAGTCGCTGGGAGGTCGCTGGTGAGATGTCACACAGTCAGATCTTACCAGCGATGCAGGAACAATACAGGTCGCAGTAGCGACCTGTATAACGATCTCAGAAGTCACTGTGACCTTGTCACACAGTGTCAAACACAGCGATGTGTCCTGCCCAGCAGGACGTCGCCTTTGAAGAAAATGACCTGGACCATTCAGCATCGACTAGAGATCTCACAGCAGAGGCCTGATCGCTGGTAGGTGTCACACATAACGAGATCGCTAACAGGATCGCTACTGCGTCACCAAAACGGTGACTCAGCTGCGATCTCGCTAGTGATCTCGTTATGTGTGACAGTACCTTAAGGCTACATGCCCATGATCAGTGTTAGCAGCGTTTTAGCAGAAGCGTGCTTCAACTGTGTCCAAAATGCTGTGATGTACAGTACAAGCACAGTGGATGAGATTCCTAGAAATCTCTTGCCCACGGTGCGTGTTTGGCCCGGAGCAAACGCTGACCTGCGGTGTGGCTTTCCTGAGTCGCAGCATGTCAATTCTTTGTTGCAGAGTCGCAAACTGCCTCCGTAGGGAGAACAGGAGAGAGAGACCGCAGTGAACCAAACCCTGATAGTGGGCACAGGCCGCTGCGATCTCCAACAGAGGAGACTCGCGGCCCCGCAGGTGAGGATCCGCCAAGTCCAGGACGCAGCGTGTCCTGATCATGAGCACATACCCGAAACCCATAGCGAACAGGGTTTTAAATGAATAATATCCATGTTTTATACTCTAGTTGTGCACATTATAACCAGACACAACCAGACTAAGGATAGTATTGGCCCCTTAAAATATAATAAGTTCGTTATAGAGGACAAACAAAAGACTGAGATATTAAATGGGCATTTCTCTTCTGTGTTCACCAAGGAACTGACTGTACCAGGCATCATTCAACAAGTGAAAAATCAAAGTTCACCAACCGATATAATTAATTTAACACAAGAAGAAGTACGCCTACGTCTGAGTAAATTAAACATTGACAAATCCTCAGGGCCAGATGGCATTCATCCACGAATATTGAGGGAATTGAGCTCCGTAATTGACAGACCGCTGTATCTTATCTTTTTAGACTAGCTTGTAACAGGGTTGGTGCCTTAGGATTGGAGGATTGCAGATGTGGTACCAATATTTAAAAAAGGAAAGAGGGTAGATCCAGGCAACTACCGTCCAGTAAGCCTGACATCAGTAGTATGCAAAGTTTTTGAGGGCATTTTAAGGGATGACATGCAAAAATATGTTGCAGAAAATAATATAATAACTGACAGACAGCATGGATTCATGAAAGATAAATCGTGTCTAACCAACCTGTTGGGGTTCTATGAGGGGGTAAGTGCAAACCTGGATATTGGTAATGCAGCTGATGTGATTTATTTGGACTTTGCAAAGGCATTTGATACTGTACCACATAATAGCCTTATACTAAAGCTCCAGAAGCAAGGACTAGGGTAAACTATATGCAACTGGGTAAGGAATTGGCTAAAAGATAGGAAACAAAGAGTAGTCATAAATGGTACATTCTCTAAATGGGCTATAGTCAGCAGTGGGGTGCCGCAGGGATCTGTGCTAGGACCAATTCTTTTTAATCTCTTTATTAATGACCTTGTGGATGGGATTGATAGTACAGTGTCAGTTTGGTGTCATCAGCAAAAACTATGTAGGATATTAAAAACTGACCTTGATAGTATATTACAAAAAGATCTGGATAAGATGTCAGAATGGGCAGATACTTGGCAAATGAGATTTAATGTTGATAAATGTACAGTAATGCACCTAGGACGGAGTAATCCTATAACTGCGTATACATTAAATGGAAGTAAACTCGGGACTACAGAACAGGAGAAGGACTTGGGTATCCTCCCATATGATGACAGGTTGAAAAAGTTAGATATGTTTAGCTTAGAAAAAAGACGTCTCAGAGGAGATGTCATTTATATGTATAAATACATGTGTGGTCAATATAAAGGACTGGCACATGACTTATTTCTTCCGAAGACTATACTAAGGACCAGGGGGCACTCACTGCGAGTGGAAGAAAAGCGATACTGGCAGCTAAATAGGAAAGGGTTCTTTACAGTTTGAGCAGTCAGACTGTGGAATGCCGACCACAAGAGGTAGTAATGGCAGATACTATAACAGCTTTCAAAAAAGGGCTGGATGATTTCCTCAGTACACAACATTGTTGGTTATAAATGACTTTGTGACCAAATGTAGAACTGGTGGAGGAAGGTTGAATTAGATGGACCTAGGTCTTTTTTCAACCTTAGTAACTATGTAACATTGACTTTTGGTTCTCCATCCAACCTCTGTACTTCAGGCACTAAGAATGGTAGACTTATTCTAAAACCTCACACTTGTCCTGCCCCTGGTAATTCAGATCACCAGAAAAAAGTTGCCTTTAGACAGTTAATCCCATCTTCATAAACGGCTATTGTTGGTGAGTTATTGTAAATAGAAGCAATTTGCAATTTACTCCCTCCTTAAAATTTTCAACCATCCTTGAGATATTAACTTTTTTTTTTATTGTTTACTCTAGTTGCCTTGGAGACTGCCTACCATTGCTAAACAGCATGTGCAGGGCTAAGCTCTTTTCCTATTGAGCTTGTTTTGAAGCTAGCCAGAATCGCTGGAACTTGTTACCTCCCAATATACTCAGGTGTCAGTGCAGTACTATGCGCTAGACAGCTGCGGTGGTCGGTCTCCTAGGCAACGAACTGTGAACAAAGGGGAAAAAAGTCAATATCGCAAGAACGTTACACTTTTTTTTTTTTTTTTTTTTTTACAAGCCGTGTCCATCAATATCCATATCTGAAGATGGGAATAATCCTTTAAAGGTCCTGTATGTCTCTTGATGAATTTGGCTAGCATTAAATTGTGATTCATTCCGTTTTTTTTGTTTTTTTTTTTTAAATTTTTTATTTTCGTACAGTTCATTTTTGAGATTTCCCCTTTTTCGGCTGTATTCTTCTTGGAGCGTTCTGCTCTGTGCACCTGCAGCGAGGGGAGGCTTGATCCTCTCTCACCCATATAAGTAACGCTTCCGCTTTTAAAGCTTAAACCGGCAGGTGCACTACTCTACAGTATATCCAGATGACCAAAGCGATTATGCTTTAAGTTACATTTTAGTACCATTTGACATATAAGAACTTGCATAAAATACACTGTGTTGGGGGGGTTTGTTGCATTTTATTTATTTTTTTAACATGATGGTCCTTTTTGTGAAGGTCTTGCCAATTTGAATGTTCAGTATATTTTTAGATCGCTTCACTATTTTACTTTCTAGGTCACTTTCATACCTAATTTGCAGTAGTTGTGGATGTGCCAGGGAATTAGATTGTGTGTTTTTTCTTTTTTTTTTTTTTTTTTTTTTTTTTTTTTTACCTTTTTTTTTCTAAATTTTCAAAACATCCCTTGTTTATTGGCCTATATCCTATAAAGTGATTTTGTTGGGCACTTAAAGTGAATTTGTCACTAATTTTTTCCTGTGTAATCTGAGAGCAGCATGATGTAGGGGAAGAAACCCTGATTCCAGTGATGTGTCACTTACTAGGCTGTTTCAATTAAAGAGAACCTGTCACCAGTTTTTTGTTTTTGTTTTTGTTTTTTGTTTTTCCGTGCACGAGCTAATACCACCACCTTACTCAGCTCCTGTGTGAATTCTAAAATGTTATATATTGTGTCATGACCCCCCCCTGTATATACCCCAAAAAAGCTTTTGAATAGCTCCTGCGCTGTATGCAAATCCGACCGCTCCGGTCTGATGGGCGTCATCATTGTCTCTGTCCCTCTTCTCCGCAGCGAATTTCCATCCTCCCAATGTGATTTTAGTGTGGATTGCGCATCATGTGTCATTCACATAGGTGAATGAAATCTCGCGATTCGCGCAGGCGCACTTTGCTCTGCCTTGCTGCGGGCAGAGTCTGTAAACTAACTGTGCACACATACTTCCGGCTCCTGCTTACCGGAACCATTCGAAGTGAAGTGCGCCTGCTCAAACAGCGTTGATGTCTCTGCAAAGGCGGGAGATTTTGTTCATCTATGTGGCTGACGCAGGACACCTCATCCACATCAATCACATCGGGAGGATGGCATTTGGCTGCGGAGAAGAGGGATAGGAGCCAGGCAATGACACCTATTGGATCGGTCGAATTTGCAGACAACGCGGGAGATATTTAGTGTTGTATACCTTTGTCGTGACCCTCCCCTGTATATTCCATTCCCCCCCCCCCCCCCCCCCCAAAATACAAAAAAACACTCAAAAAAAACCTTTTGTAGTGCAGCACAAAAATGAGTAAGGAGTCATAAGCTCATATCCAAAAAAAAACAACTGGTGAGAGGTTCCCTTTAAATCAGTGTTTCATCAGCATGAGGTTATCACTGCAGGACTAGGTGCCTCTTGCCCCCCAGTTCAACCACACCTCTACTACTGACTAGCACTTTTCTGTGATGATGGTGTATGCAGACAGCTGCCAATTAGGGGTGTGTGCGGGGTTCTACAGGGCTCAGCACTCTGAGCTCTGCGACATCTGCAGCAGAGAGAGCAAGCAAAGTGATTCACCACTAGAATCATGCTCTAAGCCCCTACATCATGCTGCTGTCAGATTACATAGGAAAAACCTGCTGACAGATTCCCTTTAATCAGTAGATGTTTTACTAAACTTTTTTTAGGAGTTCTTGTGATGATGCTTTGATTTGTAGAAATGTTTTACTAATCCAGGTTTTAACCTCCCAGTATATCCTCCAGAAAATGCTTTTTGGGGTTTCTGGCTTACCCAGGTGGTTTCAGTTATTGCAATTAATATATTTTCTAGCTCTGTGCCAATGCACAAGCAGGTGCTGGCAGACCATAAAAAATATGGAAGATTATAAAACGTTCAAATTTGATGTATTAAAGCATGAATAATTTTTATTTGTGGTAAAAAAAAATGTGCTTTTCAGCAAATATACCAAATACTGGCATGCTACTATTTTTTTATTTATTTATTTATTTTTTTTTTAAATTTTTGCTTTAATACATTTTGCTACATACAATGGTTTCCATATATTCTGGAGGATGTATTTTTTTTTTTTTTTTTTTTTTTGTATTTAGACCCACCTTGATCTGGATATTATAACTGGGCCTGTTTTAAATTAAAAGTTAAAACTAGATACTGTAATATAAGTAACCCTGCAGAAGGGGTACCTGGGTTTGTTTTTTGGTTATGTTGTGTATGTTACTTATATGACACCGGATCGTTTTGCAAATTGGAATCGGATGTTTCTCCTTAGACTATTTTAGGTCTTTAGCTCCACTGCCACCTCCCCCATCCATACACTAGATGCCATCATCCAGCTGGTAGCTGTCTCACCCGACTGTCTCATACGCAGGAGCACTCACTCTGCGGAGACAGACATCTCCAGTAATGGCTCCTCTCAAAGAACCAAAGAATCAACAATCCATTCTTCCCCAACAGTCCTCTATCGGAGGCCCTGATACACCTTTTGATTGTCGGCCAAACCCATCGATGTCAGCAGGTTCAGCCGACGTCCATCTAGTATGGGGTCGTATAGGTACATCACTATGAAATAAGTGACCTCTTTTCGAGTAATAACCTTTTAGTTATTTAGTTCAGAGCAGGTTAATAAGTATAGAAACAAGAAACAAGGTCATGTAGATCTTAAGATGTGTCGATGTCTGCAGAACTTAAAGGGTTATTCACATCTCCAAGCTATCTCAGTATGTAGTGGTTGTAATAATAATATTAGCACATACCTCCACTTACCAATGTAGTATAGTTCTCCTGATTATAGCCATGTCTCTGACCTCATATTGTCACGGGTGACAGTCGTGGTTTTTGGCAATAGAAGGTCACGGTGTTTGGCTGCGCAAAATGCTCCCTGACTTGCTATTGTTTCTGCTGTTAGTATTCATTAGTATAGGTAGCTTTCCTGCTGGATTTTTCATCTTTCACCCTTATGGACTCCGCAGTCCAGCTGCTGATCACCAGTGTTCTTTTGGTGCTTAAATACTCTTCTTCCCTGGACTAATGTTGGTTCACTGTAGCTCTGGTTGCAAGCAGGTGGCTTGCTCTCCTCTATGGTATCATTGCTGAAGCTTGCTGGACTCCTTCTTGAGTCATCTGTTGATAAGTAGTTCATGCTTTTTTTTTTTTTCCCTGTGTGTCCTCCTTGTGTATTCCTTCAGCGTTTAGTGGAGTTGACAAAGACCTCATCCCATCTGTTCCCTATTTAGGGTCCAGCACTAGGCTTTGCACCTATGCGCTGAGCCGGATACCTGACCCTATCTAGGGTGGTGAGGGACCCCAGGGATCAGCGGTAGGTTTGGTCAAGGGTCACCATTTCCCCCTTCCATAGATGCAGGTGTCCCTTTCCCTTATCTTTCGTCACTCGCTTGGTACTTCCCTGTACCTAACGTTATACATGTGCAGGGCATTGCAGCTTAGTCGCTTGTGGTTGTAACCATGGCTACCTAAGCTGCAATTCTCTGCACATGAGGTAAGAGACATGGCTATATGAGGAGGACTATACTACATATCTAATTGGGGGTATTTGCTAATATTATTTCACGTACTGCATATTGGGATGGTATCTTGAAGATGGGAATAATCATTTAATAGGAACCTGTCACCATGAAAATGCTGACCAATCTACAGTTATAGTGCAACGGAAGGGGAACTGTTTAATATGTAGTTTTGTTAGAAAAGATTCATTATATCCTCTGAAGCCCTGTGCGTTTCGGCTTCAGATAAGGCGCACAAAGGTCCAGAAGACGGCTCACATACACAGAAGTTGAAGAACAGCCCCATCTACACGTCCAAACATGCACAGTGCGCCTCTCTGAAGCTGGGACGCGTACACCCCGGCTTCACAGGCTCAGTGATGTAAGTGAACAAAGCCGCGTGTATGTGTTTGATTTATATAGCGATGGCGCCGCCTCTTGTAAATCATGGTAGGCCCAGGGAGCCGTTATGTTAAATGGGCTGACTGGTCTGTGGAATCTAACGCCCCGTCGACTAGTCAAAGGGTTAATTTGCATATCATAAATAGACTTTAGAAATACTTTTTCTAAGATGTGTTTGTATGCATTGAAATAAAGGAACTATTAGGAATGGAATATAGATAAGTACACACAACTGCTGGTGGTTCTGGGGGCACGGGGACCTGAGACATTCCCTTTAATTGATTGACAGTGCTGGCCTCATCCAATCTGGCAGACCTGATATTACGCACACTCAGTGTCTGCACATACTGTGTGTGTGTGTGTGTGTGTGTGTGTGTGTGTGTGTGTGTGTGTCACTGAGAGTCTTGTCATGAATTTTAGGCTAGACAACAGCTACCACAAATGAAGCCATTAACGTCAACCTGTGAAGGTGAGTACCTTTGCAGGCCAAATGACTGAGCGAAGGTGCATTACATTGGCCCCAGTGCACTAAGCAGCTAATTGGCATATGAGGTCAAGATGTGTTTGGTTTTTTTTTTCTTCACGAGTAGACCTGATCTTGACAATATAGGTCCAGTAACTCTCAGGGAAAGCTCCATTACATGCCCTACAGACTCCCTTTATGAAGTCTTTCACTTAAGTCAGTGGAAAAACACAGACGTTCTTCACTGACGTGTAAACCATGCACATGTCCCTCCGTGATTCATGGCACACGTGGGTTGTCTATGTGCAATCCGAGCTCCGTTCTACGTGGTCCGTGATTGCACATGGAGATAAACTCACCTGTGCTCGCTCCCGCTCTCTTTGGTGCTGAATGCTCCTGCGGTGCAGCATCCGGCCAGCGCTGACCTCCGCAGCAGCTGCTTCCGGGTCGGCTGTGTCGTGCATTCGTGAATATGCACGACAGTAATGAGCCAACTCAGAAGCAGCAGGCAGCAGAGGCTCCACAGAGCGCCGCTGGAGCTGGGTGCGTAAAAATGTTTTTTATTTTATAAGCACATTTTTTTTTTCTGGCACATGTTTCACGGATGACAAACGGATCACACTACTGCGTGGTCCGTGGGACATCAGTGATGCTAGAAAAAACGGACATGTCTTCATGCGGCCATTGATTATAATGGGTCTGTGTATGTCGGTGATTCTGGTACGTAGAAAAAAAGCACAAACGTACCAGACATAGGCTGTGTCCGCACTTTGCATTTTCACCTGCTTTACTGCAGCGTTTTCGTTTTGAACTGCAACGTTTTCATGCCAAAATGCATGGATTTCTTGTGCGCACTTTGCTGTTCAAAACGCTGCGTTTAATTTGCATAATTTTAGGCAAAAACTCAGCATTTAAAGAAGCAGCATGTCAATTGTTTTTGCCATTTGGGCTGCATTTTGCTAACATTAAAGTCAATGAGAAGTTGTAAAAAGCAACATCAAAATTCCAGCGCTTTACCTGCTTTTTAGGTGCAGAAAACATGCGTTTATGACATCAAAATAATGGAATATGTCCCTTTACACACAGTCCGACAAATTAATAAAAAATATTAATTTATTTGAATTATAGCGATAAATAGTATAAAACAGCTATAATTATATTAAATATAACTATTTTCGTTATGATTTAAATAATTTATATTTTTTCTTTATTTTTACCCTTTTTTCAGTGTTTGTATGTCAAAACTTTATTTAGTAGTGTCTTTGTAATCAACACGCATCTGACTTTAAGCAAAGGAAATGCATGTAAAAAGCGCTTAAAACGCGGTAAAACGCACGCTTATGTACCGCAATTTTGTGGTCAAAGGCAATTTCTGCCAGAGGATGCATTTAGAACTGCAACTACGACGACGCAAAGTGCGCACATAGCCTTAGATAAATTTGCTGTTTAGCATTTGTAGAATTCATTTCAAACCACAAAAACACGATGGAAATATCTTTCCAAAGCCTCACCTCGGGAGAAGCCTCCAAAGAGGTCAGATCTTTCAAAGAAGTGGTCTAAAAAAAATGAATGTAGAATCAGAAAACGACCCACTGTTTATATAAAGGTTGTTATGTTCCATGTATTATATATTACAATCTCTACTTTAGGCTATGTGCACACAGTGCGTTTTTCGCGGCGTTTTTGCGCGTTTTTCGGGTGCGTTTTTGGCCTCAAAACTGCATGACTTTGCTTCCCCAGCAAAGTCTGAGTTTTCATTTTTGCTGTTCGCACACAACTGTTTTTTTAAGCTGCGTTTTTGAGCTTGAAAAAAAAATGGACATGTCAGTTCTTTCCTGCGTTTTTCTGCGTTTTCCGCACATGCAATGCATTGGAAAAACGCAGAGATCAAAAACGCAGCCAAAAACGCACCAAATCGCGGTAAAAATGCATGTGTTTTTGATGCGTTTTTCGACGCAGGTGCGTTTTTGTGCGTTTTTAGCGGCCAAAAACGCACAAAAACACAGCGTGCGCACATAGCCTTAGGCTAAGTTCACACGCTGTGATTTTTTGACGCTGCGTTTTTGTGCGTTTTTGGCCGCTAAAAAACGCACAAAAACACACCCGTGTCGAAAAAAAGGCGTAAAACGCATGCGTTTTTACCGCGATTTGGTGTGTTTTTGGCTGCGTTTTGCTGCGTTTTTGATCTCTGCGTTTTGCTGCGTTTTTCCAATGCATTGCATGGGGGGAATACGCAGAAAAACGCAGGAAAGAATTGACATGTCCATTTTTTTTTTTTTTTTTTTTTTTCCAAGCTCAAAAACGCAGCTTAAAAAAAAAAGTTGTGTGCGGACAGCAAAAATGAAAACTCATAGACTTTGCTGAGTAAGCAAAGTCATGCAGTTTTGAGGCCAAAAACGCACCCGAAAAACGCACTGTGCGCACATAGCCTTATTCTTGTACTTTTAGGGACCTCACATGTATATTTGCAGCAATAGACTCACTCAGACCCTTCTATTTTGTAAGGGTCTGTGCTGCTCATTGTGAAGGGATAGCGGTAATGTGATTGGTGGATAATGTGTTATCAGCTGTGTGTGAGGGGTGTTACCTGTCTTTGCAATTCTCGTAGTGGTAATGAGGCTGCTGAAAAGTCTTCCTGAAATAACAGGAGGTACCGTTTGTCCCCAATAAAAGCCTAAACATATGACACTCAGTCTTGAAAACATTTTGTATCGGACAAGACGTCTAGCACTGTTGTTGTCTGAAATGAAAGTCTAGGGTTTGCGCATTTTGATATTGACTTATAAGTTCTGATTTTTCTGGAATATCGCTGGCAAGTTTTTGACCTTAGAGGCCTATTGTTGGCCATATTGGCTGTCTGCAGAAGAATGAGACAATGCTATCTAGATATGGATCTCTCCATCTCCCCATCGTTGAACAACAGTGAAGATTTCCTTAGTGTGATGCTTCAAATGGCTGGGACCGTTCCAACACTGAAAAGTACAAGCAGATTAATCATTATTTCATCACTACCTAATTCACATTTTATGGCTTGTTGGTTTTAAGCCCCCCCCCACAAATAAACTATCATTGGACGATATGGATGGTTTTGAATAGCAGTCTAATACGCATGGGGGTCCGCAGACAAATTATTGTTGAGGGAGATGAGGATCTGGCACGTCTGATTTTTGGTCTGCTGACTTTCATTCTCTAAGAGATGAGCTGCCGGCTGACATCGGCTCTCATAGAGAACAGAGACAGCCGAGATCCCTGCCAGAGGAATGATCAGCTCATCCATCATTCAGTCGACAGACATCTAATGCATATTGGGGGGGTTTAGATGTTGTTTTTTGATATTTATAAACTATTATTTTTGACTACTTCTCAAAAGTACATCTGAATTTTTTTCCTTTTTAATTATAAATAAAAATGAATTATTTTATACTTGTACACTGTTCTCAGAAAATATATTTACGGTATTTTCTTTTCTCGACTATTGTAAATATGAATGATGTTGGCGTTTGTGCTTGGATAACCCCAATATTGGCACAAGTGCAACTTCTTTTAGGTCATTCAGACGTCCTTTTTTCACATATGTTCTATCGTTGTTTTTCACAGACAGAACATGTACCCATTATAGTCTTAGGTTATGTGCGCACAGTGCGTTTTTCGCGGTGTTTTTCAGGTGCGTGTTTGGCCTCAAAACTGCAGGACTTTGCTTCCCCCAGCAAAGTCTATGAGTTTTCATTTTTGCTGTCCGCGCACATCTGTTTTTTTTTTTTTTTTACCTGCATTTTTGAGTTAAAAAAAAAAAATGGACATGTCAGTTCTTTCCTGCGTTTTCCGCCCATGCAATGCATTTGCAAAACGCAGAGATCAAAAACGCAGCAAAACGCAGCCAAAAACGCACCAAATCGTGGCAAAAACGCATGCGTTTTTTTATGCGTTTTTAGCGGCCAAAAACGCACAAAAACGCAGCGTCAAAAAGACGCAGTGTGCGAACCTAGCCTTATGGGGCTGTTCACTCTTGCTCATGTCCTAAAAGAAGAAAAATAGCAGAGAGATGTCCATTATTGATTCGAGTTCTAGATCAAACTTGCTGTGAAAGGCCATGTGCAGGCCATTTTTAACATTGCATTTGGTAGAAGTTTCAAAATTGTTTTTTTTTTATAACTGAATGTTTTATTACATTTTTTTAAACAAACACGGAAAAAGTACATGAATGCATAGATATGTCTCACAAGCATATGAGCAATAACTGTAAACTGAGAATCAGTGTACATATCATACTATCACTAATACAATAAAAACAGGGAATGTGACAAGACAAACAAAACAATACTAGACAAGGAGATATAAGGAGGGGGGGGGTGAAGTGGTGAGGGTGGATATATCCGGCTTCCATCAAAACCATACCTTACTATCATTCTTTATTGGCCCAATAGGTGTCCCAAAGCGACCAAACGCTCTGAACATGATCTACCGTGTTATTTGACAGGGCAGATAGATACTCCATCCTTCTCACATCTTGGATCCGAGAATGGAAATCTGTAAGGCTACTTTCACACATCCGGTTTGAGCAGTGCGGCTCAATCCGGCTGTGAAACCTATGCAACGGATGCGGCGAAAACACTGCATCCTTTGCATTAGTTTTTACATGCGGCCCGTCCGTTTTTTTCCAGTTGCGGCATGCTACTGAGCATGCGCAGTGGAAGAAACCGCATGCGGCGGCCGGATGCGTTTTTTTTTCCGCATCCGGCGTCCATAGGCATGCATTGAAAAATGCGGCGCGATGCATTTTTTTTTTTCCGGAGCAAAAAACGTTGCAGGCAGCGTTCCATCCGGCCGCGGCATCAGCTAAAATTGACATGTCAATTGTTTTTGCCATTTGGGTTTTGAACTGCAAAGCTGAGTTTTTGACCAAAGTTCTGCAACAAAAAGGCTGCAGTTTGAACTGCATAGTGGGTACAAGAAATCAAAATTCCCATAGACTTTGCTTGAAAAGCAGAACACATCCATTTTGGCGTTAAACGCTGCAGTTGAAAAAGCAGCAAAAAAGCAGGTAAAAAGCAACGTGTGGACATAGCCTTAAGGCCCCGTCACACTAAGCAACATCGCTAGCAACATCGCTGCTAACGAACAACTTTTGTGACGTAGCAGCGATGTTGCTAGTGATGTCGCTGTGTGTGACATCCAGCAACAACCTGGCCCCTGCTGTGAGGTCGTTGGTTGTTGCTGAATGTCCTGGGCCATTTTTTTAGTTGTTGCTGTCCCGCTGTGAAGCACAGATCGCTGTGTGTGACAGCGAGACAGCAACAACTAAATGTGCAGGCAGCAGGAGCCGGCTTCTGCGGACACTGGTAACCACGGTAAACATCGGGTAACCAAGAAGCCCTGTCCTTGGTTACCCGATATTTACCTTCGTTACCAGCCTCCTCCGCTCTCACTGTCAGTGCCGGCTCCTGCTTCTTGCACGTGTAGCTGCAGGACACATCGGTAATTAACCCCATGTGTACTGTAGCTAGGAGAGCAGGGAGCCAGCGCTAAGCATTGTGCGCTGCTCCCTGCTCTGTGCACATTTAGCTGCAGTACACATCGGGTAATTAACCCGATGTGTGCTGTAACTAGGAGAACAGGGAGCCAGCGCTAAGCGGTGTGCGCTGCTCCCTGCTCTCTGCACATGTAGCTGCGTGTGCTGGTAACCAAGGTAAATATCGGGTTGGTTACCCGATATTTACCTTAGTTACCAAGCGCAGCATCTTCCACGCGGCGCTGCTGGCTGGGGGCTGGGACACTGGTTGCTGGTGAGCTCACCAGCAACTCATGTAGCCACGCTCCAGCGATCCCTGCCAGGTCAGGTTGCTGGTGGGATCGCTGGAGCGTCGCAGTGTGACATCTCACCAGCAACCTCCTAGCAACTTACCAGCGATCCCTATCAGGTTGGATCGTTGTTGGGATCGCTGGTAAGTTGTTTGGTGTGACTGGGCCTTTAGAGGCAGTATCCCAGATCCGTTTCCACATACACAAGGGAATGGTCTCCCCAAGGAAATCTTCCCATTTCCTCATATATGTATGATCTGGCTTGTCTTATGGGCAGGGGGTAATTAAAATACGGTATATATCTGAGATGAGGCCTTTAGTAGAGACCCCAGCTCTGCATAATCCCTCAGAAGAAATTTTCAAAATTTTTAATCATAAAATCGCTGTTGAAACACTGATTGGGGGAGGGGCTCGGTGACTGTGACATTGACAAATCTTAGATGAAAAACTGCTACAAAACACTGACTCCAGTCCATCATTTTACATACAAAAAAAATCACTGACATCTATATGGTGCTTAATGCACCCTTCACACGTTCGCGATAAAAATGCACGTTTTTCACAGTCCGTGAAGTAAGTGTGTGTGTGTGTTTGTGTGTGTCCGTGTGCTCTCCATGTGTTATCTGTGGTAGCACACGGACAGCAGGAACTCCTATAGTCTGTCTCCTCTGCTGCTTGTTGGTCCGTAGTGGAGTGAATATGCATGAGCATAATGAGTGGGTCCGGAAGCAAGTTACAGGAGCGCTGTAGACAGGTGAGTATAGAAAGTCATTTTATTTCAAATGCATTTGTTTTCTCCGGCACGTGTCACACAGATCACATCATTGTGCCGTGTGACACCCATGCTCCTGGAAAAAAAAACCCTGACCTTTTGCCGTGTGGATGACACGCATATGCTCCATGCGGATACACGTCCGTCACCTTTTCCACACCCCTCCGCTCCGATTGGTGGCCAATACTGCGTTCTGATTAGACGGCCGGCCTAGAAGGCAACTTTGTATCGCTCCATCCTTTGTCCCTTTTTGAGCCTTATTTTGAGGATAGAACCTGCGACTCATTCGCACTTTGTTCCCGGTTGCTTGAATGCTTTTCGGATCGAAGCTGCATCTGCACCCGGATTCATCCCTCCTTCGTTCCCGAGTGTTTGCTTACTGTTCTCAGCGCCAACCAATCCGTGCAGAGGGGGCGTGGAAAGGTGACGCAACTACACGCCTACGTGTCACACGTCATCTAGGTCGTTAACGAGATCATTGGTAGGTGTCAAACATACAGATCCATCCTGCCCAGCAGGATTCCAACGACCCAAAAATGGCCCAGGACATTCAGCAATGACCAACGATCTCACAGCAGGGGCGGATCGTTGGTATGTGTCAAACATAACGAGATCGTTGGTGAAGTCGTTGTTTCGTCACAGAAACTGTGACGTAGCAACGATGTCGTTAGCGATCTCGTTATGTGTGAAGTTGAAGTGGCTTTTAGGATAGTTCATCAATGTCTGGCCAGTGAGGGTGCGATACCAGGCACCCTCGCCGATCAGCTGTTCCCAGTGCCGCAACCGCCGGCCGAAACGTCTCAGTTGCAGAGCTGAAGAACACAGCGCCATCAACTGTACAGTGTCTACTGCCGGGTACAGCACATTGGGCGCTTTTCAAATCAATAGGGGCTGATGTTCAATACCTGGTCGCGGCTACTATTACGTCGCCGGAGCTGTGCACATCCACAACAGAGAAGTTCCGGACACCGGCGGTGTTGGGTGTCGCCCTCGCAACGATCAGACGTCAATGACCTATCCACTGGATACTGCAGAGGATACAAGGATATATACTTAATGTAATGTGACTAATGTTTGTGCTTTCTCACATTCTGTATACAAGTGTGCCATGTAGTACCCTAATATGTTAAAATTACTTTTCTTTATCGTTCCTATGGGAGACCCAGACCATGGGTGTATAGCTACTGCCCCCGGAGGACACACAAAGTTACTACACTCAAAAACGTGTAGCTCCTCCCTCCTAGCATATACACCCCCTGCTAGCCAGATCTAGCCAGTTTCTTGCTTTGTGTCAGGAGGATCCACACACACACATGCATCCCTTTTTGATTTTTCATTTTTACAAAGATTTGGAAGAAAAGCGGGTCCACTGGACCCCCGGCATGTCCCTTCTCACCCCCCTGGCGGCGGTGCTGTTAAGGTTGACTTCAGGGCAGGAGCCCTTCATGCCGCGCTCCTTCAACATCCCTTAGGGGCTCTGATTTGAAGTGGGAGCCAACACGGTTCTCACTGCCTTGCAGGAGACCGGCCTCCATCCGCAGCCCTTGTGCAGGACCCTGCTGGACGGAGCACTGACCCCCACCCCACAGGGACTGGACCCTGCGTCTCAAAGCTAAGTATAGAGACGTTTATTCAGAGGGTCTTTCTGCAATGTGGGGCTCTTTTATTGGGGGGGACAGTGATTGCTGAATAATGCTGCCTTGTTTACTGTGTTTCCGGCCGGTTCCACAGTTTTTACTGAGAACCGCGCCGATGAGGCCTGATTTTCGGCCGCATGCATAACTTTAGGCCCCGGCTTCAGCCGCGGCCTAGTTTCGTTTCGTTCCCCTGCATGTCAGGCATGCAGGGGGACGCTGCAGAGCCGCCCGCCGGCCGCTCTGCACAGGGGAGGACGCTCCTTTTTGAGGTGATGATTCCCTCCCCTGTACATCTCCTTCGCCCTCCGATTCCCGCTCCTGGGTTAACCCCCGCCTCCCCCCCTCACTCTGGCGCCATTTTCTCAGCGTCTTAGTACACTGGTCGGCGCTGGCTGCCCTGCAGCACAGGGAGGGAATACTGGCTGAGGGTCCAGGCTTGGAATCCGGAGGGCACTCATAATATGGCCTGATAAGTCACAACCTCTGGTTGTGCACTTTATACACTCTCAGGCATTCTGAAGGAGTTAATTCTTTATCATAGAATCTCCTCCTCAGCAGCATGTCTCACTCTAGCAGCAAAGCTACAAGGCTGTACTCTACATGTGCTGCATGTAACCTCATATTGCCTGAACCGGCACACTGTAATGGTTCTTAGGTGGGAGTCTCCCCAGGCTGAACCCCTGTCTTGGGTATTCTACGCATGCTAGACAGAGCCCCCACCTCTGCAGCATGTCTCACAGAGCGAGGCTGCAGGCTGTTTTTTTTATTAGTCTCGTACGGCTATACCGAGCTCCTAACCACTGTGGCCCCTCAGCATGGGGGCTCATTAATGGTCCCTCCAGCTGCTCCGGTTTCGGTGGCTGACCCCCATGGGATTCCTATTTCCAGGGGTCGGCTGTCCCGGCATCTGCTGAGCATGCAGTCCCCCTCTCAGGGCGTTTTCTGCTCGCTCGGCCAAGCTCACAAGGGACTCTCCTTCTGGGCTCAGACCCCGTTCTCCTGACAGGGAGACGCAGGGTCCCCTGTCCTCCCCGTCCCGCAGCTCCGATTACGAGCTGATTCACCGGACGAGGAAGATGTCTCTACCGCGGACACGGACACTACTTTATGTACATTGATCCGTCCGTAGGTGACGCAGATGCGAATGATTGGCTTGCGTCCATTATTCTTGTGTCCGCCTGATCAGGGGAGTATTCCCCGCTGGCAGAAAGGCACAGTTTACCTTTAGCAGGTCAAGGAGTGTGTTACTTAACCACTCCAGTTTTCAGCCCGCTGCGTCCAAGCCCACAGCCTATCCTGCAGACCCCACAGCGGGGTTCTGCTGCCTGTCTCCCCCTCCCTTCAGAGAGGGTAGCCACTCCGGTCTAGACTGCCCGGTTAGTTGTATCAGTGGCTGACGGCACCTCTATAGGATTCTACCGTACATTAATTTTGTACTGGACCTCAATCCGCTCTGAGATGAAGCGTGTTTCTGAGGACTGTGTTTCCCCTGTCCACCAATGGTGGTCAAGAAGCGGGCTCATTCACTTCAGGTGGCTCAGCCCGGACCGTTATGTCAGTGGCTGATGGCTCCTCACTTAAGGTTCTGCGGTCCGCCCGGTTGTCCTTTGGGCCAAGTCGGTATGGGAACGGCAGGAGCTTGTTCTCCTCAGCTTACAGCAGTGCGGTTTTTTTTTTTGTAACTTCTCTGCTTCTCTGGAGGAGATGCATTCTCTCACAGGGACTCTATCCCCAAAACGGTTGCCTGAACTCCAGACTTCAGTCTTTTCATCCTCTGCCAGGTCTGCCATGCTAGACGCCGCACGGCGGTGGTCTGGGCTACCTTCCTCGCTATCCGCAGGCTCCTGTGGCTTCGAAATTGGAAGGCAGATGCCTCTATGGAGGTTCCTGGCTGGGCTCCCCCTTGGTGGGCCCAGTTTCCCCGGAACCAAGCTGGGTGAAATTAAGGAAGCTCTTGGCGGGGAGTGTGCTTCCTCGCCACAAACCTAAACCAGGGAACCTGTCCAGGGCAGGAATCAGTTGAGGTTTCGATGGTTTCCGTTCCTCCATCTGATGGTCCTCTAGCTCAGCCTAGGTTCATGGAACCAAATGGCTCGAAGCTGCGTCTTCAGAAAACCGCAGGAGATGCTGTCACTGAGTCAGTTTCTTCCGAGCTATTTAGCCACGCCAACAACCTCCTTGGTCGTTGGCAGGCTCTCTCCACTTGGCGACGTAGGGTTCTAACACATCTCCGTTAAATGGGGGCGACATTATATCTCCCTGGGCTACAGGATGGACTTCTGTCCACCCGCCAAACAGATTTTTTCTGTCAACTCCTCCCGGCTCCAAGGCCGCCGCCTTATCACAGGCTGTGGCATTTCTTGCTGGCCAATGGAGTAATTGTACCGGTTCCCGACTGGGAACGGTTCTGAGATTTTGCTTAAATCTATTCCTAGTCCCCGAAGAGGGCGGTGCCTTCCGACCTGGATCTTTAGCTTTTCAAGCATAGCCAGGTGGGGCGTTTTCACATGGAGTCTCGGTTTTGTTCCGTGTGTTTTTCGCACCGGATCAATCAAGAGCCCAAGGAGATTCCTTAGCAGCCATCGGCATCAGAGCTGCCTATCGGCAGGAGTCAATCGCAGTTTCTCACCAGCGTTGACTACGTTTTGACAATCGGAGTGGTCCAATTCGTGGCTCTTCCCTTGGGATTAGCCAAGGCCCCTCGAGTATTATCATTGAGGCAGCTGTGATTACGGTCCTTGCCCCCCTAGGGTTTGGCAGTGATCTTTTGCCCTGGTCAGCCTTCTTGTTGGGGCTTCATCCAGTGCTGACTCTTAGCAGAGTGCTTCGCTCACTCTCGCCACGCTGACCTATTCGGGTGGCTTGTCTTTCTGTCTAAGTCCACTCTGACTTCGAACCAGGGGCGTCAATGGAAGCGGTTCCTTGCCCAGTTTCCCCTGCGTCCTCTGAGACTGGATGTTTTCCGCTGTACAAGCGAACTCAATCCTCCCACGGGGTGGTGGCTTCGCCACTGACCAGAGGCTCGTTTTCAGTGGTGGCTTCGGCCACTCTGTCTCAAGGGCGCTCCTCTCTGGCCCGTCCCGGGTGATCCTCACCAGGATGCTAGCCTATCCGCCTGGGGAGCAGGATATCTCCACCGTGGAGCGCAGGGCGCTTGGACTCTGTCCGAATCAGCCCTCTGGATCAATGTGCTGGAAATCACTGCTGTATTTCTGGCTCTCCAAGCCTTCCCCATCTGTGAGCGGCTAGGCACATTCGAGTCCAGTCGGACAACGTGACAGCGTTTTCCTATTTCAGCTTCCAGGGCGGGACGCTCAGCCGCCTGGCAATCTTGGCGGCTCAACATTCCTCAGTGGACAAGGGACTCCTAGTCCACCGTATCCGCAGCCCACATCCTAGATGTGAAAACTACGAGGCAGGCTATTTCAGCTGTCCAACCGCGGTCCACAATCCTCAGGTTTTGCGGTAGACACACTGGTTCATGTTTGATCCCAGCTTGTCTCTTTTCGAATTTCACCCTCTACCTCTTGTCCAGAGTCCTGCGCAAGATCGGTAAAGGGGGCCGTCGGGTCATTCTTCCAGACTGACCCAAGCGGGCTTGGTCCTCTGACCTGCTCCTTCTGTCCGTTGGGTTGCCATGGCATCTTCCGGACCGTTCAGACCTTTTCTCAAAAGGTCCGTTTTTCCCGTCAGAGTTCTTGACGGCATAGCTCTTGAGTCCTGGATCTTAGCGACTTCTGATATCCTTCCCGAAGTCATCTCTGCCTTGACTCGAGCTCCAAAGTGTCCTTTGACCTTTTTGGCCTAGCCGACCCTCCTGTCCCTTCCACAGTCCGGTCTACAGCTAGGACTATCCCTCATTAAGGGACAGGTCTCGGCCCTGTCAGTATGTGCCAGCGGCGTATCGCCCGGCTGGCTCCGGTGCGCTCCTTTAAGGGCGCATCTCACATCATTCCGCTTTTCCGGCGGCCTATGGAGACCTGGGACCTTAATCCGGTCCTCCCGGTTCCCGGAAACCCCCCTTTGCGCCTCTTGGGGAGGTTTTGTTGTTTCATCTTTCACAGAAAGGTACACCTTCTAGTGGCTATAATTTCCCGCCTGAGAGTTCTGACTGCACTCTCTCGGAGTCGTCCCCCTTTTTTGGTCTTTTGCATCAAGACAAGGTGGTCTTCGTCCGACTCCGGATTTTTTTCCCTAAGGTGGATTCTGCCTCCACCTTATCCGGGGCAATTTTCCTGCCTTCCTTTTGTCCGGCTCCTGTTCATCGCTTGAGGAAGCGTTGCATATCCTGGATCGGGTGCGGGCGCTCCGGATCTATGTGTCTCGCACCGCCGTTATTAGGCGGTGCACCTCTCTAGTGCTGACTGGTCGTCAGCGTAACGGTCTCTCGGCATCTAAGCTGACCCTGATGTTGGCCTAGGTCGGCCATTTCCGAGACCTATGAGTGTACTCAGGTGCCTTCCCCGCTGGGGATCGGGGCACATTTGGTCAGACCTGTCGGCGCCTTTATTTTTGGGCTTTCAGGCACCAGGTTGCGGCTCAATAGGTCTGTCAGACTGCAGCTCAAATTAGTCTGCATGCTTTTTCGAAGCACTCCCAACGCATGCTCATGCTTTGGCAGACGTGGGCTTGGACAGACGCATTTTTCCGGCGTCTGTCGCCCATTTGTGAAGTTAGGTTTGCCTGCTTCTCAGTTGTCTGTTTATTCCCACCCATGGACTGCTTTTGAACGTCCCATGGTCTGGGTCTCCCATAGGAACGATAAAGAAAAAGAGAATTTTGTTTACTTACCGTAAATTCTTTTTCTTATAGTTCCGTCATGGGAGACCCAGCACCCTCCCTATGCCTGTTGGCAGGTTTCTTGTTCCGTGTGTCTTCACCGGCTGTTATTGTTGTAGACAGAGGTTCCGGTTCTTCCGGTTTTTACTCTGTCTCTCTTGTGGGTGGATGTCCTCCTTCAGCTTTTGCACTAAACTGGCTAGATCTGGCTAGCAGGGGGTGTATATGCTAGGAGGGAGGAGCTACACGTTTTTGAGTGTAGTAACTTTGTGTGTCCTCCGGGGGCAGTAGCTATACACCCATGGTCTGGGTCTCCCATGACGGAACTATAAGAAAAAGAATTTACGGTAAGTAAACAAAATTCTCTTTGTTAGTCTGTGTGCACACATTGTGTTTTTGCTGTGTTTTGGGATGCGTTTCTCCCACGTTTTTGACAAACTCGACAAGACTCGCATTTTTGCCTCTGTTTTTCCTGCCAAAAGATGCAGAAATTTCTGCAATGTGGGCACATAGCCTAAGATTGATTTGTACATGAGATTTTATATTTTGATACCGATGATAATTAGATTTCATTTAATGAAGATTGATTTATGGTAACCCCTTTTTCAAGCTATTATTCATCAGTCCTCTGGCGTTTCCTCACGTATAATGTATGTGTTGCGCTTCCTTTAAAAGTAAAGTCTCCAGGAAGGATCCTACAGGGAGGTTATACCGGACAGACTTTTCTTTAGGATTTGATGAGTGTGACTGTCCTATTTTAAAGGGAATGAAGTCAAGCAGTAAATTCACTGTTCACCCTTTTCACACTGACCCTCTCTCCCAGCATGGAGCCTTTGATCTTGTAACAATAGAACATTGACATGGTGTAAGATTAGGACCCTTGAGGAATAAAGAACCCAGTAGTAACGCTTTGATAGAATATTGCCATAGCGTCTCTACACAGCACAAAATCAGCAATTCTGCAATACTTAAAATATCATTTACAAGTGTTTAAACTTTATTACCAGTTAGTGTATTCATTATTTGGGGGGGTAGTTGCATTTTTTTTCCCATTTACTATTAATTACATTGCATAATAGCTTATAGTGTCATTATCATTTTGTAAAAGTGTTAATATATTTTTAGCTTCTCTATAAGACAGTGTACAAGTGCAGTAGTAACTCTGTGTCTGTACAACTCTCTGCAAGAGTGAAATTACAGACACATAGACTTACAGGAGCTGCGCCATTTACAGTAGAGGGGTGGTGGTCTCAGGACCCGGACTACCATCGATCACAAATACTGTGGAGCACCATTAGTATATAAAAACCTTTTATAAAATGATAGTTACACTTCAAAGTATATGTACACTTTTGTGCAGATTAGTTTATTTGCTTTGTATTAAGGCTACATTCACACTTCTGTTGTTTTGCATCATTCACAATCCTTCTTGTGACTGATGTGACGGATACGTTGGGGACTGTGGTACAACTGATGGAATGGATCCGTTAAAGTGATCCGTTTTGTAGTAGCAGTTTGTACCAGAATCCAGCTGTGGCCGCGGGTAACCTGAATGACGTCACCGCTGACTCACTTCAGTTGCTATGTGGCGCTCACAGCGAGCGGCAGTGCTCTACAGCCGCTCCTGTCTGCATTTTTATCTCGACACCTTGCATATAGAAATGCTATGATATGAAACCCATGACCCCTTCCCCCAAAAACATTGAATGCTGGTCATGCATATGGCGCTCATTTAACTTTGATGCTCAAAGTGGCCATCTTCAGCTGCAATGCACATCTGGACTCCGGACAGCATACTGTATCTTGCTGCACGTTGTGTAATATGTTAGGTGACACGTTTGCACAAGCATCTGTGATACGTCGTCGTAGGTCTTGCAATGTTGGTGGAGGGGTCGCATACTCCTGCTGTTTGATGTGACTTCATGACTTCACAGAAAGAAGTCCAATGGGGTCAGGTCAGGTGAGCGTGGAGGCCACTCCACACAGCCACCATACCCAATGACTTGTAGGAAGGTCTCCATGAGGTATTACTTCGTGTTTACAGCCTTGTGAACATGTTCTTATCATAGCATTTCCGTATGCAAGGTGTCGATTCGTATTGAATTGATGATGCCCTACAATTTTTTAATTCATTTTTTTTTCCTCTCTCGTTCCGTTTTCGAGATAAAAATGCTAACTCCTTTTGTTTTCCACCAGGTGGCACTATAGGTGGCTTCATTGCGTAGTGCATGGCTACTTTACTATACCTAGACACCACTTCTATTGCTATAGCTGCCGCCGTTCTCAAGTTAATGGTGGTGAACAGGATATGGGTGGACACTGTATAATACCAGCTCATAGCAGTTCCCCACCTCCACCTTCCTGAGTTTTTTTTTGGAGGTCTGTCGGTTACTGATCTAGCCACAGGCCCATCCTTCTGGTCCATCAAGAGTAGCTCTTCTCTTACCAGTCCATAAGACCTTCAAAAAATCTGTCTCCGATATTTCTTGGCCTGGTCTTGATGTTTCACCATGTGTGTTTTGTTCAGTGGTGGTCTTGTTTCGGCCCCCCCCCTTACCTGGCCGTGTCTCTGAACACTTTGTACTGCTGGGCACTCCAAGGTGGTTACAGTCCTGAAATATGACAGCACTGGGGGATAGCCGAATTCTGGTTGCTGCACATTTAATTCTTCTCAAATCTTTGGCAATTAATGTGCTTCAACGTGTTTTTTTTGCAACCCTGTTGACTTTCGGCACCAGAACTTTTCCTGACCCTGTAATCATGACCAAATATCTTTGCAATTTCAAGAGTTCTGCACTCCTCTGTAAAGGTGGCTTTACACACTGCAACATCGCAAACGACATCGCTGTAACGTCACCGGTTTTGTGACGTAATAGCGACCTCCCCAGCGACATTGCAGTGTGTGAAACACATCAGCGACCTGGCCCCTGCTGTGAAGTTGCTGATCGCTACAAATCGTTCAGGACCATTCTTTGGTTCTTTGTTTCCCGCTGTGCAGCATGATCGCTAGAAAGTGTCAGTGTGTAAAGGGGACTTAAATGTGCAGGCAGCAGGAGCCGGCTTCTGCAGACACTGGTAACCACGGTAAACATCGGGTAACCAAGAAGCCCTGTCCTTAGTTACCCGATATTTACCTTCGTTACCAGCCTCCGCCGCTCTCACTGTCAGTGCCGGCTCCTGCTCCTTGCACGTGTAGCAGAGTACACATCGGGTAATTAACCCCATCTGTGCTGTAACTAGGAGAGCTGGTAGCCAGCGCTAAGCGGTGTGCGCTGCTCCCTGCTCTCTGCATGTGTAGCTGCGTGCGTTGGTAACCAAGGTAAATATCGGGTTGGTTACCCGATATTTACCTTAGTTACCAAGCGCAGCATCGCTTCAGTGCGTCGCTGCTGGCTGGGGGCTGGTCACTGGTTGCTGGTGACAGCTCACCAGCAACCCGTGTAGCGATGCTCCAGCGATCCCTGCCAGGTCAGGTTGCTGGTAGGATCGCTGGAGCGTCTGACTGTGTGACCTCTCACCAGCAACCTCCTAGCAACTTACCAGCGATCCCTATCAGGGTGTATCGTTGTTGGGATCGCTGGTAAGTTGTTTAGTGTGATGGTACCTTAAGACTTGTAACAATTTTAATTAAATTCTTTTTTTTTTTTTTTTGCCCATTTTTGTCTTAGGAAAACAAGCTGCCTAATAATTCTGCACACTTGATAAAGAGAGTTAATATCCTTTGGACAATATGGTCAAAATACCCACTTGGCTAATAATTGTGCACACAGTGTATAGTAGTATTGTCTACATGTTGTCTATTATGACTCCTTAAATTTAAACGTCTGTCAAAGTGATCCTGATATAGTAGTGTATTTTTCACTTTCTATCCCCCTAGATTAGTAATGTCCCCTATACAGTAATGATGACCCCCTATGTAGTCCCGATATTGTAATAATTTCCACCATTTGTGGGCCTCGTAAATTAATGTCCAGCAATTCTGATTCCCGTTAAGTAGTATTGTGCCTTGTATTTGGCCACTATTATTTGCACACAGTGCTCCTCTACTATTCAATGAAACCATTTCTCACCTTTGCCCACTGCCACTTTAAGGAACTTGGTACTCTTCCCATTTACCCCCGCTGGTTCCCTGTCTCGCTGTTACACTACAGCTACAAGCCTATCTAAGGCCACTTTCAGACTGGGATTTCCAATCAGTGGTCCAGTCAGGGCTTCCATCCAAACTCCCCCCTCAAAATGAGTTTTGGATGCATTCGCCGATGGTGCCATTGACTATAATGGGGAATCGTGTGCTCTGTCGTGCAACATTTCTGGGAGTATGCACTTTCTGGAGGCGGACACCCAGACGTAGTAGATTGCGTCTGAGTTTCCACCTCCAGTGAGCATATACTCCCAAAAATGGTGCACATCAAAAAGGTCCATGGAGCCTCTGTTAGGAGTCTCTACGCAGAAAATAGCCAGATATCCCTTCGAGAAGGACCTAGCCAAGGATTTCACTGTGTTGAGCGCTCTTGCTGGCTGCCTGCAGTGTTTTCTGGCTGGTCTCCCCGAGATCAGTGATTGTTTTGTCTTGTTGGTCTACTAGGCATTGCTCCCACCTGGCCAGAATCCTACTCCACACTGATGAGCGGCAATACCCCAAAACAGTTGTCTGTGGATGGATACCTGGCTTTGGTATTTCCCTTATCATATCTTTAAACTCGTCAAGAACTGGATATTGACTAAAAGGGCCACTTTAATATGGTGGTTATGGTGGTCTCCTAAAAAGAGCCTCTCCTTGGCTAGGTCCTTCCCGGAGGGATAGCTGGCTATTTTCTGTGTCGAGACTCCTAACAGAGGCTCCGTGGACCTTTTTGATTTGCATACTTCCCAGGGGGCAATGCACCTAGGATTTCACTGTGTTGAGCGCCCTCGCTGGCTCCTGGCAGTGGTTTCTGGCTGGTCTCCCTGAGATCAGTGATTTGTTTTGTCAAAAATAGTGCACGACAGAGTACACAGAGACTGCCCCATTATAGTCAATGTCCCCTTTGGCGCATGCATCCGAAACCCGTTTTGAGGGGGGTTCGGACAGAAGCCCTGATGGGACCACTGAACAGAGGTCAGAATGCAATGTTAGAGGCCTACGGCTAAGGACCACAGCTGCAAAGCACATTGGTATCCCGTCACCTGCAACGTTGACGTCACTCTGGAGTGCTCTGCAGCTGCTGGCCTCTCGTAGGCCTGCAGCAGTAAAATAACTGCGCGGTAGGGAGCCAGCAGCTCTCTGCTCCAAAAATAAATTTATGCTGCCATTACATCTAAGGAACCTCAACCTCAGTTGAAAATGAGTGACACCAATGAGCCTTCCTCACCTATGGGCCCCAATGTGGTCGTACCCCCTGTGATCATCATTTTTACCACCCTAACTTTTCAAATACAGCAATGTTCTTCTTAATTAATGAGCAATCAGACAAGTATAGCAGATTGTAATCTTTCTGTAGATCTTCGTGAATGACCATTGTCGATTCCTTTGAAAATCTGTTTTCCTTTATAGTTTTTACACATTCTAAAAGTAGTACATGTTATCAATTTTACTCATATGGAATAGATGTTTCATGCCTAAAAGAATGAGCCTTGTACAAAACATCTTAGACATTTGGAACGACTTGAAACACTTGAAAGAAAGTCACTCTCATTGCTGATGTGGAGACCCATTCGACTTTTCCCACAAAAGGCCTATCCATTACTTCTCTTGATATTAGTGTACGAAATCCGCAATGTTCCTATCTGGTGATACTATAATGCTTCTTGGTGATAATTGTGAGGAGGGTGTGGATTGAAAGCTGCTGGAATCTTGATGCCAAAATACGGGAACATGTTCAATAACACAATCTTGAAGCATTAATCGAAATCTTAAAGAAATTGGATCTGGAAAACACACAGCACTTGATACCCCCAAAGATAGTTTGGTTGTTAACGGCTTAAGGAGTGTTACATATATTAAATGATCAAAACTAAACTGCCTATTATATAAGAAGACTTTAATATCCTTGGGGATTAAAAGAAATTCCGGCTATATATTAAATAGAAGGTTAAGATTTTCTCAAATTTCTTACGTGTTTGCTGGGAGAGCAAAAATATGTGGATATAGTTAATTTGTTTTACTCCACCTATATTAATAAATTCAGCAAGTTTTAACCTACTTTAAAATCTGAGTAACATTCTAAGTTCACAGGATCTGTACACGATAACTATTGGTATTTCCATTAATCTAGAGTTGCTTTCACAATAAAGATGGTTGTTTTTGGAAGCGGTCAACAACCATGTATTCAGATCTCTCCTTAACCTCATGACTTACAAGGGTGTACCATTACATCCTCATTGAAGTCTTCTGAATTGATCAAGATGTAATTTTATGCCTAGTGGATGGCACAGGCACCACCAGTTGTAATATACGGATGACAATCCCTTGCAGTGGCCAGGTATGACACCAGTGAAGGTTTGGTAGCAGGGACAGTGTGCACCTGAGCTGTTCTTCAGACTAGGGGTACCTAGGCAAATCCCTTTCTTGAAGATTGCCCCTCGAGATGCCTTAAGGCCACTTTACACGCTATGACATCGCTAGCAATTGCTAGCGATGTGGAGCGCGAAAGCACCCGCCCCCATCGTACATGCGATATCGTGTGATCGCTGCCGTAGCGAACATTATCGCTACGGCAGCGTCACACGCACATACCTGCTCTGCGACGTCGCTGTGACGTCAAACCGCCTCCTTTCTAAGAGGGCGGTTCCTTCAGCGTCACAGCAGCGTCACCGAACCACCACCCAATAGAAGCGGAGGGGCGGAGATGAGCGGGATGTAACATCCCGCCCACCTCCTTCCTTCCTCATTGCGGCCGGCCGCAGGTAAGGTGAGGTTCCACGTTCCTGCGGTGTCACACATAGCGATGTGTGCTGCCGCAGGAGCGACAAAGTACTTCGTACACCGAACAGTAGCGATATTCGAGAATAGGGGGGCATTTCACCGATGAGCGATTTTGACCGTTTTTGCGACGATTCAAAATCGCTCATAGGTGTCACATGCAAAGACATTGTTAAAGCGACCGGATGTGCGTCATAAATTCTGTGACCCCCCAACAAGATCGCTTGAGCGATGTCGCAGCGTGTAAAGCGGCCTTTAGTCTCGTACTTTGCTAAGCTCCTGTATACGAATTGCCTAAATGACCCCCCCCCCTTCCACCTTTAAGGGAGTAAAACTGCAGGAGAGCAAGGAAACACGCAGGTAAGGCAATCGGGTATAACAGGGCTCCAAGATCTCCAGTTGAAATTCTGTATACGGTATGGAGTGAAGCTAGGGGCGGGTAACTCTAGAGGAAGGGAGAGATAATGTCTAGCTGCTGCTGAAATGAAGGCCAAGAGAATTCTAAGCCAGCAAGGAAAGGGTCCGTAACTGCTTCAGCATTGAAGGAAAAGTGCATAATATGAAAGGCAACAGTCAAGTGAGCCCTTCAAAAGGCCTGCGATCTAGTGAATGCTGAGACTTCTTAACCCAATGCCTCCTACAGGTGACATCACTACGCAGCACACTCATGACACCAGGATTGTAATTTAAATTCACTGAGTGGGACCAAGAGTAAAATAATAATTTCAAGGGAATAAAAGGTACTTTACACTCTGCGATATCGGTACAGATATCGCTAGCGAGGGTACCCGCCCCCGTCGGTTTTGCGACATGGGCAAATCGCTGCCCGTGTCGCACAACATCGCTTACACCCGTCACACTTTTTACCTGCCTAGCGACGTCGCTGTGATCGGCGAACCGCCTCCTTTCTAAGAGCGGGCGGTTCGTTCGGCGTCATGGCAACATCACTAGCCAATAGCAGAGGAGGGGCGGAGATGAGCGGGACAAACATCCCGCCCACCTCCTTCCTTCCTCATTGCTGGCGGGACGCAGGTACGGTGAGTTTCCTCGTTCCTGCGGTGTCACACATAGCGATGTGTGCTGCCGCAAGAACAACAAACAACCTCGCTACTCACCTGTCAACGATTTTTGGTGTTGGAGCGACCTCTCCAATACCAACGATTTGTACCTCTTTTGCGATCGTTTTAGGTCGCTCAAAGGTTACACGCTACGATGTCGCTAACGACGCTGGATGTGCGTCACAAACACTGTGACCCCAACGATATATCGTTAGCGATGTCGCAGTGTGTAAAGCACCCTTAAATCAGCCGTTTTTTTTCTATGTAATTTCAGGGAACCATGATGTAGTGGAAGAGAGCCTGAACCAGCAATATATCACTTACTAGACTCAAGCTGACTCATGACTGCTAGTCCAATCATGCCCTCACCACTGATGTAGCAGCTTTCTGTCAATCTACAGTGTACACAGGAATCAAATAAATCATTATTGTGGGGGTAGCAATATGCACCCAGAACTGCTCGTGGTTTTGGGTACATATTGGACCTGACATGTTAACTTTAATCATAATAATAGTGCAAAGAAGGCAATAGACCTCACCTACTTGTGGATTATAATATGCTGCAGGAGTGCTGCATTTTGCAGCTTGCCTCTTAGGGTGGGTGCACATGCTCAGGACACCCTGCGTCCCGGATGCTGCATGTCCTACCTGCGGTGAGTGCTCTCCGTAGGAAACTGCAGCAGCCCAGGCCGCTGCTGACTTTGTGTTCGCCCTTTGGAGAACACTCGCGTCTCCGCAGCATAAATTTACAGGCTGTGGAAAGCCGCACCGCATGTCAGTTTACGATGCATAGAAAAGCAGCACAGTGGGCACGGGACTTCTATAAATCCCATCCACTGTGCTTGTGCTGTACAATGCAGCGTTTTGGATGCAGCGAAAATATGCTCCATCCAAAATGCTGCTATTCTTCATCGTGGGCACACAGCCTTAGGAATTTCATATAAAGCGATGAGGCTTGCTGCCGTGCTGTGGACATCTCTTATACACTCGGCAGGGTGCACTGTACTCTGCTGCCTCGGACATTCCTCTCATTCCTGTGTGTTGGTGCAAGGTTATTTAAACTCCTCATTTAAAGTGCAGGAATTGCTGTCTGACAGCCCTATGCTGTGATGTGTTTATTGGTCAGCACAGAGATGTAATTGTCCTGCCTTCTACTTCTTCGCTTTCTCTGCCCAATTGTTAAGGGAGGTAACAAGGAGACATTTAGAATAAATATTATACTAATATTCTATTCTATAAAGCGTATAGAACAGCTAACCTCATCCCTCCTATTTTACAATTGGCTCTGTTCACACCACTCTTTTACAAATTCGGACCAGATGTTTTGGACAGGATTTTGTAAAAGTCCCATTTGTTGTGTTCCTTGCATTTAATGGTTTTCCTCATTGACTTTCATGAAGGAAACTGTTACGGAGAATGTAATAAGGCCCCTTTACACATCACACTTGGAGACTGGGGCCCAACAGAAATGAGAAATAGCTTTTTCTTTTTGACACAATCCTCATTTTCATCTCAAAAAGACTTATGAAAGGTCAATGTTCCAAACATGGCTTACCCTTGTTACTACAACCTCTGCTTCCAATGGACTCCGCTGCTGATGGTATAGTCTCTGATAAAGTTCAAAGTGATTATCCAACATCAATATCCTGTGAGCGGCCGGGCGCAGCTCGGACTCCTTCTTGATTACTTATTGTCCTAAGATGAAGGGAGGGAAGTCAGCCCGGGTTGGTGCCGAGCTCGTGTGATGTAATATTTTCACGCAAGCCTCAGCAGAGCGAGGGCCGATATACTCCCCTTGGGTGTGTTTCTATTTTAACGGGTTAAATATACAGATTAAGACGAAGTTGTCCAAGTACTCGACAATCCCTTCAAGCTCCCTCTTATACACATTGGATAGCTATCAGATGAGCGACAGTATAGCCAACAACATTAGTAGCCCAACTCCTTCACACATGGGAGCTCTCGATTCATTTCTTGTGTTCTCTGAGACAGCTGCTGCCAGTCTCCTCTGGCGGTGGCTTTATCTCCCAGAGAAGAAAAGGATCATGCTTTTGTTAATCTGGTCTGTGGATCCTCCTATCCGCCAAGTCATGTGTCAGGAGGCCACGATATGCATCAGACTGCTGGCCATTCACACCAGGCCAACTTTAATCTAATGTGTATGGTAGCATTGGGATGTAATATTAACCTTAAACTGTTTAGGGTCTGACTCTCGGCACCCTCGCCTATCGCGGGTTAAATAAAAAGTCGCAACACTTCTGAAAGTGCTGTGTCCCATTCTTACTTTACGCTGCTCTGCAGCAAAACCCCTACAGTGAAACCACTCTGAGACCAAGTCTTCAAGACGACCTCCCTTCTAACCAATTTTAGAGTATATAGTGGAATCTTGGTTAACGAGTAACCCAGTTAGCGAGTATTTTGCTTTACGTGCAAAGCTTGCTGTAAATTTGTAGCTCCGTTTACGAGCAAGCTTTGCTGTACGAACAAATACTCACTGCACTTGCTTCCGGTTCTGAACATCCACCGTGCTCTAACCCGCTCTTGCAGTCCGCACAAACACACACAAACCTTGTGCTCACCTTCCCTTCCCTTCCATCACCGGCCTCCCAGTTCTTGTAGTTCACCGCTACAGGATGTGTATTGGGTAATCATCGCGACGATGGAGGAACTTCCGCTGTCAGCCGCTACTCAAAGACAGCGCGTTGGCCAATCAGAGGCAAGCGGTTCCTGCCTTTGACGTCAGCGCTCTGGCAGCGGAAGCTGCGGCATCGGTCGCGAATGGTACCCGATACACATCCTGTACTGGCAAACTGCAAGAACCAGGAGGCCGGCAATGGAACGGAAGGTAAGGTGAGCATAATGTGCGTGTTTGTGTGTGTGTGGAATGGGACATTGAACAAGTTGTGGAAGGAATTGTCTGCATTCCAATGATTTCCTTTGGGAAATCTTGCTTTGCTAGACGAGTAACTTGGTTTACAGGCACACTCCCAGAACGGATTGTTCTCGTTAACCAAGGTTCCACTGTATTCACATATCGTGTTTATACCGTCTTTTATGCTACGAAAAATGCAGCATTTTATGCCCCAGCAAAGTGAATGAGAACTCTGAAATCTCAAGCAAATGTTACTTTATTTTTTTCTTGCAGATTTGATGAAATTTTTAAGGCTAGTTTCACACTTGCGTTGGACGGCTTTCGTAGCATTGCGTTGTGTGACGGCTGCAACGGATGCGTTGCATATAGTGGCACAACGCAATGCTACGGATCGTACAAAATAACGGAAAGCGTTATTTATTTATTTATTTAGGGGTTTTTTTTCTTCTTTACAGTACCGGCAGCCGACTATTGTGAACGATCAGCTGATCGCTCTTAATAGCCGGCGGCCGAGCGCTCTCACATGCAGGCGGCCGAGTGCTCAGCTGAGCGCTATAACATGCCGGCAGCCGGGCGATCAGCTGAGTGCCCTGACATGCCGGCGGCCGAGCGCCCAGCTGAGTGCCCTGACATGCCGGCGGCCGAGCGCCCAGCTGAATGCCCTGACATGCCGGCGGCCGAGCGCTCAGCTGAACGTTTGGCCACCGAGAAATAAAATAAAGTTTGTGATTTAAAAAAAAAAAAAAAGAGCATGTGCAGTGAAAAATAAAGGTTTCCGCTGCTCAAAAAACGTTACGTTGGCCCCCACAGTCCCCAGACCTCAACCCAATTGACTACTTGTGATTGAATTAAAATTGATTATTAGGAGGAAAATGGTAACAATACAGTGACATGGCAAGAATCTGCATAACTAATCGTATTCTAAGTAATTGCAAGTGATATTTATGTATGAGGCGTCCAAAATTGTTTATTAAATGAAGGTAGTCTCATAGCTGTAGTAGAAGATAAGATATGGAGCCTGAAAATCAAAAGTTCAAAACATTGTTACCCTTTTGCTTGTCAATGTATATAGCCAATTTATGCGACATGCATACTGCCATCCACATTACGACTATCGTTATCTAGTAATTCACTTGTATTGATTGAGGCTACGTAAGTCTGGTCGGCACGTGACCGCACGTGTGCATAGTTACCCGTTTTGCTTCTCAATGTAATTTCACACAAAACCCCCAAATTGGGCTGAACAAAATTGTTAGCACTTTTTCAAAATTGTGGGTAAACAACTTTGTTTCAAGCATGTCATGCTCATTCAGACTCACCTGTGGCAAGTAACAGGTGTGGGCAATATGAAAATCTCATCAGATAAAAAGGGAGAAGTTGACTCAATCTTTGCATTGTGTGTCCCCCTGTGTGCCACAGTAAGCATAGAGAACAGAAAGAGAAGAGAACTCTCTGAAGACTTGAGAACTAACATTGTTGAAAAATATCAACAGTCTCAAGGTTACAAATCCATCTAAAGAGATCTTGAGGTTCCTTTGTCCACGGTGCCCAACATAATCAAGAACTTTTCAAACCATGGCACTGTAGCTCACTGAACTGTTGCAACTCAGGATAGTCTGGATGGTGGATAAGCAATCAAGCTCCAAAGAAATTCAGGCTGTCCTGCAGGCTAAGGGTGCATCAGTGTCAGCGAGCACTATCCGTTGACGTGAATTGAATTAAATGAAACGCTATTGGAGGAGACCTAGGAGGACCTCACTGCTGACACAGACATAAAAAAGCTTGACTGGCTGTGGGAACAATTCTGCACATTTGGTAGGAATGCCTTCTGTACGTTTATTATGGAATAAGATTTTTCAGGTCTTTATACATATTGCTGTGTCCTCAATCCCCCCCCCCCACCACCCCCAAGTCGGTTTCCTTTCCATCATACCCGACCCCCTTTAAATAATCAAAAAAAGACACTGTTTTTTGGACTCCATGTCTATAATCCCTAGACGTTGGCGATCTAGTGTGACTCCGATCCTAGCATGGTGAGATGGACATTTTTATTTAGAATGGAAAGACTTGACACAATGAAAGTAGCTTTGAGAAATTTTTCCAAACCTGACAGGCCTAAATTTTGTTTAGAGATTCCTCGGAATTCTCCACAATACTTGGCATGTGACATATCATTCTTTAGAACTACCAGAGAGCTTGATACTAGAACTGACTGCTGTCCACAGTGGAGGAGGTTGGCAGTACCTCCCCTTTGCTGTACTAAACCTTATTCCCCACCCACACCGTATCCTTCTTTATCTTTCTATTATTCTACCACTCTTCCACCCACCCCTTTCTCATCCCCCTTCCTCATAGCTCGAACATAATCTCTTGTCTCTCCCTTCTTCATTTCCCCTTTTTCCCCACTCCCTATAACATATGTGTTAATATAATTTAGATGGTAGTGTGACAATGGAGCGATGATATAAACTAAATATTATCCCCGGACTCATATTACTTATTGTGTAAATTCATTGTACTGTTAACTTGATAATGAGTCCCGTTGTATAATGTCAGTACTGTGTCCATACCTTCTAGCACATTGCTGTTTTGCATTAATAAAGATTTTTGAAAAACAAAAAAAGCTAGACTGTAGTTTGCCAAAATCCTTCTGGGAAACTGTCTTGTGGACAGATGAGACCAAGATGGAGCTTTTTGGTAATGCAGATCATTCTACTGTTTACTGAAAACGGAAGTACTCCTGCAAAGAAAAGAACACCTTACCTACAGTCAAATATGGTGGAGGGTCAAAGATGTTTTGGGGTTGTTTTGGAGCAGTTTGCAAAACTAGAGTGGTCCAAAATTCCAGCTGAGAGGTGTAAGAAGCTTGTTGATAGTTATAGGAAGTGATTGCAGTTATTTATATCATGGGGTGTGCAGCTGAGGGTGCCAACAATTTTTTTTGTGTGAAATTATGTCCAATTTGCCTTCTTTCTCAGTTTTTTTTTGTGTTGTTCCAATACACACAAAGGAAGTAAAAATGTATATAACAAAATGCGTGTAATTGCAATAATTTTCTGGGAGAAATATTTCATTTTCTGGAACAATTTCAAGGGTGCCAAAACTTTCGGCTATTTATTAATAATAATAATAATAATATTTTTATTTCGCCATTTATTCCATGGCGCTTTACAAGTGAGAGAGGGTATACGTACAACAATCATTAACAGTACAAAACAGACTGGTATAGGAGGACCCTGCCCGCGAGGGCTCACAGTCTACAGGGAATGGGTGATGGTACAATAGGTGAGGACAGAGCTGGTTGCGCAGTGGTGTACTGAACTGAGGGCTATTGTAGGCTTGTTGGAAGAGGTGGGTCTTGAGGTTCCTCTTGAAGCAATGACAATGACTGTACATAAGTTTTTCAAAGATTGCTTTAATAACATGGAGTTTGACGTGTGTGTGTGATTTGTTTTGCAGAATGGCGAGTCTTCTTCAGAATCCAACTTTCCATTTTCCCATGGTGAAAGACAAGGATATCTAGAGGACCAGGCCGCACGCAGGACTCTTCCTAAACATCATCTTCTGACCAATGGACACTCATCTTTACAAAGAGATGGACCAGGTTCATTCCTTTTGGATCTTCCAAACTTTCCGGATCTGTCCAAGGCTGATATTGATGGACAAAATCCAAATATTCAGGTACATGTTAAAAATGTCAGTGATAGAAGTCAGTACATCGTAGTGGCACTGGCTTTGTCATCAGTCTACAGGCAGAAGCTTCTTTGAAATCTGAGTATTTACCTAACATATTTCATAGCTAATCTTATATAATAAAGAAATGTATTTTTTTTTTTACCCAGATAGCTGATCTGTCACCAGGTTTTTGCAATTTAATCTGAAAGCCGCCATAATGTAGGAGCACAGACCCGGATTCCAGCGATGTGTCACTTGCTGGGCTGCTTAGTTTAGCTTTATAAAATCATATGTTTAACATTGAAAGTGTAGGCAAAACTTTGTCATTTAATTTTCTAGATCCATACCAGATAAACACGGATGGCACCCGTTTTACAAAACATACGCATGGATGGGTGATAGAAATAAAATGGGTGGTCTAAACAGACTGTGCCACATATACGTGTTTCTAAGAGGACGTGCGAAGGGGGACGAAAAGTTTATAATTAATTGTGCCTTCACTTACTGACTGGACCCTGTTGGTTCTTAAAAAGAGTCTGTCAGCAGAAAGTGACTGTTCAAACTAAGCACTGCTGTTCTTTGCACCCTTGGTATGACTGTCATGGGTGACAGTCATGTGGTTTCTGGCAATAGAAGATCACAGCATTTGGCTGTGCAAAATGTTCCCTGACTTTCTATTGTTCCTGATGTCAGTATTGCAATAGGGAGCTTTCCTGCTGGATTTTCATTTCTTCCCCTTTTGGACTCAGCAGGAGATCGCCTTCCACCCAGCTGCTGATCATCAGTACTCTTTTGGGGCTTAAACACTCCCTTCTCTTTTGGACTTGTGTTGGTGATATTATTCAGTTCATTCAAGCTCTGGTTGCAAGCAGGTGGCTTGTACTCATCTGTACTATCGTTGCTTACTGAAGCTTTGCTGAATTTCTGCCTGAGTCATCTGTGGATACGTAGTTCATGCTCTTCCCCTCGTGTGTCCCCTTGTCTTCCTTTTAGTGTTTAGTGAGGTTGATTAAGAGCTCAACCCACCCATTGCCTATTTAGGGTCCAGCACTAGGGATACCTAGGTTCCTAACCTATGCGCCGAGCCGGATACCTGACCGTATCTAGAGTGGTGAGGGACCCCATGGACCAGCTGTGTGTTTGGTCAGGGGTCACTATATCCCCCTTCCCTAGATGCAGGGGCCACGTTCCTTTTACCTTTCGCCGCTCGCTTGGTACTTCCCCGTACCTAGCATGACAGTGGTCATACCTTTTCAATGCATCTCCCCATTTACTTGTTTTCCATCTATGTCCGGCATGCGCTTTCTTGATTGCCAGCTCTGGCTTTATAGAGGCCAGAGAAAGGTGGAGATAAATGGGAAAACTAATAAGTAGGAAGCTGGACCAGGTCTTACCAAGGGTGCACTGAGCGTCTGTGCTTTGTTCAAACAATCATTTTGTGCTGACACACTCATTTTAAGAAGGGTCTGCAGCACTAATGGCTTTTTTGCTCAGTTTCATCCTTCTTTTTTTTTTTTTTTTTTTCTTTCTTTCTTTTTTTTTTTCCTGCTAAGCATCTGGCCTGAAACACTGTTGTGCAATATGAACTTTGTTTTCAGCATCCATGAGGGTCTGAAAGGTTCCTTCCCCATAATAATAATGTTATGGATTGTTCTTCCTAGCTAAAACTGTAAAACTAAAACCTATTTTTTTGATCCAGTGTAGACTATGGAGAGTTACTCTAGCTCATTTTGTGCAGTGTGATAAATATAGTATGATGAGGCTCATTAGAGGAGACTAAAGGCCCCGTTACACGCAGCGACGTATCTAACGATATATCGCCGGGGTCACGTATTCCGTGATGCACATCCGGCATCGTTAGCGACGTCGTTGCGTGTGACAGCAAGGAACGACCATTAACGATGGAAAATACTCACCTTATCGTCCATCGTTGACAGGTCGTTCCTTTTTAAAAAAATTGTGGATTGTAGAGGACGCAGGTTGTTCATTGTTCCCGAGGCAGCACACATCGCTATGTATGACACATTGGGAACGACGAACTGCAGCTTACCTGCGGCCATCGGCAATGCGGAAGGAAGGAGATGGGCGGGATGTTGCGTCCCGCTCATCTCCGCCCCTCCGCTTCTATTGGGCGGCCGCTTTGTGACGCCGCACGAACTGCCCCCTTGGAAAGGAGACGCTTCGCCAGCAACAGCGATGTCGCTAGGCAGGTAAGTCCGTGTGACTGCTTCAAATGATTTTGTGCGCCGCGGGCAGCGATTTGCCCGTGACGCACAAACGACGGGGGCGGGTGCTTTCACCAGCGATATCTTTGCGTGTAACACCACCTTTAGGGTATGTGTACATGATCAGGACCCGCTGCATCCTGGATGCGGCGGGGCCGCGAGTCTCCCCCGCAGGAGACCGCGGCTGCTTGTGCACACGATCCAGCCTCTGGCAGTTGCGGTCTCTCACTGTTCTCCCTGCGGAGAACCCTCACGTCTCCACAGCAAATTATTGACATGCTCCAGCTCAGGAAGCCGCACCACAGGTCACTTTTCACTGCGGGGAAAACAAGCACAGCGAGCACACGATTTCTAGAAATCCATCCACTGTGCTTCTACTGTACAACGCAACGTTTTGGACCCAGGGAAAACACCTGATTGAGGGCACACAGCCTAAGGGTATCCATGATGAGATTTACTGGCGTTTGATATTGCATATTGAGATTTTGTTGTGGAATTTCCCCATAGACTTGCATTAGATGCAGAAAATCTGCAGGTAAAGAAAAAAAAAAAAAATACACATGGGTTTTTAGTATGTTTCTGAAATGGGAAAAAAATGCATGTTATCCATACGTTAAAAAAATGTACCTGAAAGTTTAGAAAACAAGGCAGTTTTATTTACAACATGACACACAAAAGACAAACGCAGCGTCAAAAGCACAAGTAAACGAAGTTCTGCAGCGTCAAAAAGTCAACAAACACTGATTTTTGATCTTGGGAACGCAGCCTAATACAATTGAATGATTGCACGGTTTGCGTTGGCAGCGTGACACATGGACGATATTCTCTTTCGTTAGGTCTCGGTCTTTCTGCTGACCTGGCTTTGCCATTTCGTGAATACTAGACAGACTGCATGTTTACATGTGCTGACGTTAGTAGCAGATCGTTTGTGAGCTGTATGGGATACTAGTTACAACAGCTGTCTTGAGTCTGTTGATGATACATAACACGCTGCAGAATGGTGACTACACGGAGAAGAGTTGACGTAAGACTGTTACACTAGACATAGAGCTGTCTCATTTCTTATCTTGTTTGCGATTGTATAAATGAGCCGCTGGAGATCCTGAATGTGTAACAGCTGTGGGATCCTTCAATACGTTTGAACATAAAGAACCACAAGCTTTTTAGTTCGCCTGTTGGTGATTTTTTGGCTATACGGCGGAACTTTGTCTTCATGTGGTTGGTAACTTCCACTATGTGCACCCAAATAGGTATGTGGGTATTTGTCCCAAAATTATGACTTGTGACCAACATTGTGGTGTGAAACGCGTAAGCCTCTTTTAAAGAATTAAAACTAAGGAATAAAATTTGGTGAAGTTCTGCAGAAGAGTGCAAATTTTTCTTGGGTTTTTCAAGTAAGGCAAACATGACCTGGCATTTTTAACATTACGATTTATACATACAGATATTGATTGCAGTACAAGAGACAGATGTCATCAACATTTATAGTTTTGGAGACCGTATAAAGCCAAAGCTGTGAGACAACAAAAAAGAGGGTGGGCGTATATGGAATACAAATCATTCGAAAGGACACTAATCTGTTTGGCCTTGGAAGGGTGCACCAAGCGCATGTGCTTGGTTTGAACAGTCATTTTACGCTGACAGACTCTATAACAACCAGTGGAGTCTGGTCATTTGGACCACCATTGTTTAGTAGATGAGGGCATGTCCTAGCAATATGATTGATGGCTGGTGTATAATGCAGGAGAAAAGAGAATATAAAATGTTATTCACCTGTCTTCAATTTAGGAATGGTGAGACTCCAAAAAAAGTGCATATAGGGGAAAAAAATAAGTTTTAAGACATTAGTCACACGTTGCATTTTTTTTCTCCCATGCGTTTTTAAATGGTAAGATACAGTGCCTACAAGTAGTATTCAACCCCCTGCAGATTTAGCAGGTTTGATAAGATGCAAATAAGTTAGAGCCTGCAAACTTCAAACAAGAGCAGGATTTATTAACAGATGCATAAATCTTACAAACCAACAAGTTATGTTGCTTAGTTAAATTTTAATAAATTTTCAACATAAAAGTGTGGATCAATTATTATTCAACCCCTAGGTTTAATATTTTGTGGAATAACCCTTGTTTGCAATTACAGCTAATAATCGTCTTTTTATAAGACCTGATCAGGCCGGCACAGGTCTCTGGAGTTATCTTGGCCCACTCCTCCATGCAGATCTTCTCCAAGTTATCTAGGTTCTTTGGGTGTCTCATGTGGACTTTAATCTTGAGCTCCTTCCACAAGTTTTCAATTGGGTTAAGGTCAGGAGACTGACTAGGCCACTGCAACACCTTGATTTTTTCCCTCTTGACCCAGGCCTTGGTTTTCTTGGCTGTGTGCTTTGGGTCGTTGTCTTGTTGGAAGATGAAATGACGACCCATCTTAAGATCCTTAATGGAGGAGCGGAGGTTCTTGGCCAAAATCTCCAGGTAGGCCGTGCTATCCATCTTCCCATGAATGCGGACCAGATGGCCAGGCCCCTTGGCTGAGAAACAGCCCCACAGCATGATGCTGCCACCACCATGCTTGACTGTAGGGATGGTATTCTTGGGGTCGTATGCAGTGCCATCCAGTCTCCAAACGTCACGTGTGTGGTTGGCACCAAAGATCTCGATCTTGGTCTCATCAGACCAGAGAACCTTGAACCAGTCTGTCTCAGAGTCCTCCAAGTGATCATGAGCAAACTGTAGACGAGCCTTGACATGACGCTTTGAAAGTAAAGGTACCTTACGGGCTCGTCTGGTTTCAGTCAATACCATAAGTAATGTACTACACCGCAATGGTCTCCGTTCCAATGTCCCCACTGCCATGAGATCTTCCCGGAGCTCCTTCCTTGTTGTCCTTGGGTTAGCCTTGACTCTTCGGACAAGCCTGGCCTCGGCACGGGTGGAAACTTTCAAAGGCTGTCCAGGCCGTGGAAGGCTAACAGTAGTTCCATAAGCCTTCCACTTCCGGATGATGCTCCCAACAGTGGAGACAGGTATGCCCAACTCCTTGGAAAGGGTTTTGTACCCCTTGCCAGCCTTGTGACCCTCCATGATCTTGTCTCTGATGGCCTTGGAATGCTCCTTTGTCTTTCCCATGTTGACCAAGTATGAGTGCTGTTCACAAGTTTGGGGAGGGTCTTAATTAGTCAAAAAAGGCTGGAAAAAGAGATAATTAATCCAAACATGTGAAGCTCATTGTTCTTTGTGCCTGAAATACTTCTTAATACTTTAGGGGAACCAAACAAAATTCTGGTGGATTAAGGGGTTGAATAATAAATGACACGCTGAATAAACTTTTCACAATTTAAAAAAAAAAAAAAAAAAAAGAAATAACATTCTTTTTTGCTGCAGTGCATTTCACACTTCCAGGCTGATCTACAGTCCAAATGTCACAATGCCAAGTTAATTCCGAATGTGTAAACCTGCTAAATCTGCAGGGGGTTGAATACTACTTGTAGGCACTGTAAATGGTGCCATTTAAAAGCTGTAAGTTGTCCATTATACGGCAATGTGAACCAAAAAATGGAAAAGTTCTTGCTCTTTGGAAACTGGGATAAAAATAACAAAAATGGAACATCGCCAAGTCAGGAAGGGGTTAAATGCATGGCTACTTACTTCCACGAGCAATGACTGTATTGTCATCAGACCCAGAGATTAACTCTGCTAGTCTGCTTATCAGTCTCCTTTGATCACATGTTCTGGGGGAGCCAATCATAACTGTTCCCCTCCTATATATGCTGGATAGATCCTTCTATGCCAGCAATAGTTAAACTGTGTGCAGAATTATTAGGCAAATGAGTATTTTGATCACATGATAATTTTTATACATGTTGTCCTACTCCAAGCTGTATAGGCTTGAGAGCTAACTACCAATTAAGTAAATCCGATGATGTGCATCTCTGTAATGAGGAGGGGTGTGGTGTAATGACATCAACACCTTATATAAGGTGTGCTTAATTATTAGGCAACTTTCTTTCCTTTGGCAAAATGGGTCAGAAGAGAGATTTGACGGGCTCTGAAAAGTCCAAAATTGTGAGATGTCTTGCAGAGGGATGCAGCAGTCTTGAAATTGCCAAACTTTTGAAGCGTGATCACTGAACAATCAAGCGTTTCATGGCAAATAGCCAACAGGATTGCAAGTAGCGTGTTGGGCAAAAAAGGCGCAAAATAACTGCCCATGAATTGAGGAAAATCAAGCATGAAGCTGCCAAGATGCCATTTGCCACCAGTTTCGCCATATTTCAGAGCTGCAACGTTACTGGATTATCAAGAAGCACAAGGTGTGCCATACTCAGGGACATGGCCAAGGTAAGGAAGGCTGAAAAACGACCATCTTTCAACAAGAAACAAAAGATAAAACGTCAAGACTGGGCCAAGAAATATCTTAAGACTGATTTTTCAAAGTTTTTATGGACTGATGAAACGAGAGTGACTCTTGATGGGCCAGAGGCTGGATTAGTAAAGGGCAGAGAGATCCACTCCGACTCAGACGCCGGCAAAGTGGAGGTGGGTTACTGGTATGGCCTGGTATCATCAAAGATGAACTTGAGACCTTTTTGGGGTTGAGGATGGAGTGAAGCTCAACTCCCAGACCTACTGCCAGTTTCTGGAAGACAACTTCTTCAAGCAGTGGTACAGGAAGAAGTTGGTATCGTTCAAAAAAAACCCCATGATTTTCATGCAGGACAATGCGCCATCACATGCATTCAACTACTCCACAGCGTGGCTGGCAAGTAAAGGTCTAAAAGATGAAAAAATAATGACATGCCCCCTTGTTCACCTGATCTGAACCCCATAGAGAACCTGTGGTCCCATATAAAATGTAGGCTCTACAGAGAGGGAAAACAGTACACCTCTCGGAACAGTGTCTGGGAGGCTGTGGTGGCTGCTGCACGTAATGTTGATCGTAAACAGACAAGTAACTGACAGAATCTATGGATGGTAGGCTGCTGAGTGTCATCATAAAGAAAGGTGGCTATATTGGTCACTAATGTTTGGGGGTTTTGTTTTTGCATGTCAGAAATGTTTATTTCTAAATTTTGTGCAGTTATTTTGGTTTACCTGGAGAAAATAAACAAGTGAGATGGGAATATATTTGGTTTTTATTAAGTTGCCTAATAATTCTGCACAGTAGTAGTTACCTGCACAAACAGATATCCTCCTTAAGCCTGCTTTACATGTTGCAATTTCACATACAATATCGTATGCGATTTGCAACGCCCCCATCGTATGTGCGGCACGTTCAATTTGTTGAACGTGCCGCACAGACGATTCACCCCCGTCACACGTACTTACCTACCATACGACCTCTGTGGGTGGCGAACGTCCACTTCCTGGAGTGGGAGGGACGTTCGGCGTCACATCGACGTCACGCGGCAGCCGGCCAATAGAAGCGGAGGGGCGGAGATGAGCGGGACGTAAACATCCCGCCCACCTCCTTCCTTCCGCATTGTCGGTGGGAGCCGCGGACGGAGGTAAGCTGCAGTTCAATGTTCCCGGGGTGTCACACACTGCGATGTGTGCTGCCTCGGGAACATTGCACAACCTCACGTTCATTTTTTGAGGAATGAACGACGTGCATGCGATGAACAGATTTTCGTTCAATCGCAATTGCACAGAGGTTTTACACGCTACAATCATACTTACGATGCCGGATGTGCGTCACTTACGATGTGACCCCGCCGACAAATCGTAAGATTTATTGTAGCGTGTAAAGCGGGCTTAAGATAGCCAAATCTAAAGAAACCCCAGTGCAACTTCCAAAACTATTAAGCTTTGATATTTATGAGTCTTTTGGGTTGATTGAGAACATAGTTGTTGATCAATAATAAAAAAAATCCTCAAATACAACTTGCCTAATAATTCAGCACACAATGTAATCTTAGCTGGTCTTGTGAGGTGTAGTGATTTAGACTATCTGGTAATTGTGGTACTTGTTTGCTGAGTGGCAGTTGCGGAGCTAACCATTGTTACCTTTTGTTGCTACCTTCCTGATCTTACTTTTCTCATGAGTCTCACATTGTCTATTCCCTGTGTGTGCAGTGTTTCAGAGTTCTAGTTTCCCTTGTCTGTCTTTATTTGTGTTTTCCTCTCACTCCTGCCCCTTCGTTCCCTGGTGGGAGAGGAGAATCAGATTAGTTCTGGTCAGGAGCATAACGAAGCAAGGAACTCCGGCATCTCCACCATCAGGGGGAACACTGAGGTTAGAGTAACCTACGTTTCTCTAGCATGAGGGATAGCATAGGAGCCCCTGTCTATCATTATCCCACTATCACATCATGGCAGTATATGGTATCAGGGGTGATGGCAACAAGCCATTTTGCTTAGGCAGCGGTGTTTAGATACACCGGAATACAGAGAATATAACACTTTACCTTAATTGAAGTAAAGCATAACTACAGCCCTGCTCCTGGGGGTTAGATGCATGGTCACACTGAATCTGTTTCTAGAAGACAGAAGCCATGTTTTTCTAACGCCATACAGCCCCTTTAATTGTCTACATTGGGGCTTGAACACTGAGCTAAGGGATGATTTCAAATATTAGCATGCCGACAAGACATTATACCAATGATATGCACTACATATAGAATTTGCATCACTTCACTAAAAATGAATGCACATACCGGTAATATTTTTTATTTTTTGTATTTGTAAATGTATAAGAATTGACCCCCCCCACCCCCCCCGCCAGATCCAAATACAGATGTTAACAGTTTGAATGTCTTGTTTTGAGTGCAATTTCCTACCTTTTTAATAATGTAAACAGTTATTTCAGTAATGCCTGTAATTTCTTTAATCTGGTCAGTTTATCTTGAATAGCAATGAAGTGGGTTGTGTCGACTTGTCATTCTAGTCAGTATAGAAAGTGTGCGAATTCCAGAACTGTGTCAGCGGCGGGATGGAAATGCAGCGATGGAGACAAACCAGTCACCATGGATCAGACAGCCCTGCAAACTCCATTTACATGTACGACCACATAGGTGACAACCCAGAAATAACAATTCACATTATTCTATTTTTTTTCAACCCCTTCACAACGTGGCCAATATGTTTTTTCATATTTGTTTTACTCCCCTTTCTTCCAAGAGACATAGCAGTAAGTTTTTTGGTTTTGTTTTGTTTTTTGTTTTTTTTTTTTTTATTTATTTATATATTTATTTATGTTTTTTTTTTGTTTTTTTTTTTCATTTTTCCATCCACATGAGGGCTTGTTTTTTTTGCTGGATGAGTTACACTTATTAATTCTATTCATTTTACCACATTCTGTGTACTGGAAAAAATACCATAATGTATTTTAATTGTGACTGCTTTGACTTTTGATCTTACTGTAATTAGGCTGTAAATACTAAGATACTGTACATTCCAAAATATATTTATATATTATATTATATTATATTATATTATAGAGAGAGATATGTGTATATATAATTATATGAAATATATAATCTCTTTTTACCATTGGACTCCTGGTATTATTGAGTTTGAGATGCAATTGAAACCAGAAGTTTACATACACTATCTAAAAAGACACATATCCATGTTTTTCTCACTATCTGACATGAAATTAGACCATTTTAGGTCAATTAGGAACCAAAATTATTTATATTTGCCAAATGCCAGAATGAGAGAGGGAGAATGTTTTAGGGCATTTTTATTATTTTCTGAAAAGTCAAAAGTTTACATACACTAAGAGTACTATGCCTTTTAACACTAGAACTACTGGACTCGTGACACCTATGTAGAAATACATGGTGCAAAGTAGTCAAAATGACTACCTCAGTAGTTCTAGTGTTAAACAATATGGGACAGCACATATGATGATGTCATGTCTTTTTGGAAGATTCTGAGGTGCCTCGTTCATCTGTACAAAAAATTATACGCAAGTACAAACAAGATGGGACTCTCTTGCCATCATACCGCTCAGGAAGGAGAGGGGTTATGTGTACTAGAGATGAACATGCTTTGGTCAGATATGTGCATATCAACCCAAGATCAAAAGACCTTGTGAAGATGCTGGAGGAAGCTGGTAAGATTGTGTCAGTATCCACAGTGAAATGAGTACTGTATCAATATGGGCTGAAAGACCACTCTGCCAGGAAGAAGCCATTACTCAAAAAAACCATAAAAATCCAGAATCATGTTTGCAAATGCACACAGAAATAAAGACCTTAATTTTTGGAGACCTGTCCTGTTGTCTGACAAAACTAAAATTGAACTGTTTGGCCATAATGACTATTGTTACGTTTGGAGGAAAAAGGGAGAAACTTTGAAGCCTAAGAACACCATCCCAACTGTGAAACATGAGGGTGGCCGCATCATGTTGTGGGGTTGTTTTGCTGCAGGACGGACAGGTGCATTTCTCAAAATAGATGGCTTCATGATGAAACAAGATTATGTAGCAATACTGAAGCAACATCTCAAGATATCAGCCAGGAACTTAAATCTTGGGCAGAAATGGGTCTTTCATATAGACAATGACCCAAAGCATACTGCCAAACTGGTTACAAAGCGGCTTAAAGATAACAAAGTCAAAGTTTTGGAGTGGCCATCACAAAGCCCTGATCTCAATCCTATTGAAAATTTATGGACACAGCTGAAAAGGCCAGTTCAAGCAAGGTGACCTACAAACATGGCTCAGTGACACCAGTTCTGTCAGGAGGAATTGGCCCAAATTCCTACTAATTATTGTGAGAAGCTTTAAGGGCCATGGTATCAAATACTACTGGAAAGTATGTAAAGTGTTGACTTTACAGAAAGTAATAAATATGCCTTAAAACATTCTCTCTCTCTCCCTCTTTCTCTCTCTCACAAACAGGAAAGGTTTATTCTGATTTCATGTCAGATACTGAGAGGTAAATTTTACAGGGAATCTGTCAGCAGGTTTTTGCTACCTCATGTGAGACCAGCATGATGTAGGCAAGGAGATTCTGAATCCAACTATGTATCACTTAGATTACTCGGTGCAGCCATTCTGATACAATCAGAATTTTTAGATGCCATGTAAAAGAGCTCAGACAACTGTCTCTGCCCACACGAGGCCCTGTATAGAGATTTGATACCTCACTGTCAATGCACATCAGAGGAGGGGCATTCTGGACTTCACTGCGTGTGACATTGTAGTCCGCATAATAACAGTCCTATGGCAAATAAAGAACAGATCGAATCTTGACAAGACAGGCATCCCTGAATTCTGTGTTAACCCTTGCAGCATGCTGGCTTCAACTTACATAGCAAAAACCTGCTGACAGATTCCCTTTAAGTAATATAGAAACAACGTTTCTCTTTCATTTCGGATCCTCTGTTACTGACCATCACTTTTGGTCAGTATCCTCTTATTTCTCCAACTCTGGAGGACTATTACTCCAGTATTTTTTTTTCCCCTTTGAATGGTGGAGCTTTTTATAAGTTTGGATAATTTAAGACATCCGTGATGTGCTTGAAACTTACAAATGATTATCCACAGGGGTTGTGAGCCACCGCTATTTCTCCAGGAGAACTGTTTTATAGTAACAACTAAATGTGGATCCAATTGAATTTCAATCACGTGTGAAGAAGGTGTCTTGGCTTCCCATTAAAGGATGAAGAATCTGTCTTTAAACTTTCAGCTTTTGGCAATAAGTTCAGTGAAAATATTCAAGACGTCTTTTAGCTTTCAGCCATACAAATCCCAAATCATATTCTTTATGATAACTTGCAGAAAAAAAAGGAATATTAACTTGCTATGTCTGCTTTTTTTGTGATATCAAAAACCCTGTTTTACGAGTGAAAGATCTGTCTGACCTTTAGGTGTATGCGCACATGTATCAAAAGTCCTGCACTTAATGCAGATGTTACTGTCCTTGAAATTGCTGGTATTCCACATCTGTAACGCACATGTATTTCCACAGTAGAAAGTTTGCATATGATCTAGAACATGTTTGTCTTGGTCCGAAACAACACAAATTCATTTTCATTGTAAAATTATATATATATATATATATATATATATATATATATATATATATATATATATATATATATAATATATTTTGTGTGTGTATATGTCGCGGGCGGAGGAGGGCACGCTGCGCTCTCCCACTGCTCGGGTCCGGCTGCTGCGGCTGCTGCTGCTCGGTGGCTCGAGCGATGGGCCGGATCCCGGAGACTCGAGCGGCGCTCCTCGCCCGTGAGTGAAAAGGGGTGGTTTGGTTTTAGGGATATTGTCCGTGACGCCACCCACGGTTGTGGTGATTTTTGGTAACACCACCGTTGCTCTGTATGGGGATCCCGGGAGCGGTGACAGGGAGCAGCAAAGTTGTTAGTTCTCCCCTCCGTGGGTAGGGGGTGGTTGTCCCGGGGCCCAGTGATAGGGTGGAGGATGAGGGATGGCAGGCCCGGTGCAGGGCTTGGTGAGGTGCAGGGTCGCGGGGGCAGTGCTGTGCCTCACGGCACGGTGGTACTCACTCAGCCTGACACGATGACACAGTTCTCGGTAAACCACACGGCTGGAAAGACGGTTCCCACGGACGGCTGCTGTTGCTTTTCCCCGGTAGTTAACGGTGACTGTCTCTTTCCCTGCACCTATGTTCAATGTTGGTAGCGATGGATTCCCACCGGTAACCCGCTCCCCGACTTGGATATGGGCCGGAGGAACCCCTCTTTGCCCGCAGGCGCTGGCCCTGAGAAACTGGTGCCTTGGCGGTGGCGGTGTCTCTCTCATACGGTTGGACGGTTGCCTTCAATCGGGACTTAGTTGTTTGGAGACCCGGAGGTCCCCTTCACTGACGGATTTGGCAAATTCACGGTGACTCCTAGCCTTGCCGGGATCCGAAAGGCCCCTGCCAATGGTGCTGGCTTCTCCTTGTGTACCGGTCCGGTACCGCCGGGCCACCACCCGTCCGCGGTCCTTACGGTAACTCCGATAGGCCACTCCTGCAGACGGTCACCGCCGTCTGCTAACCTTGCTGTCTCGGTCCGGGGCACACACCCGGACCAACTTCAGGCTCTTAGCTGTCACTTTTCTCTCCACTTTCACCTTTCTAACTCCTCTCTTTCCTCTCCAAAACTAATCTCTGCACTCAAGCTCTGCCTGAGCTAAACTGCCTGGTTTTCCCGCCTCCAGGACTGTGAACTCCTTAGTGGGTGGAGACCAACCGCCTGGCTCCACCCCCTGCTGTGGACATCAGCCCCTGGAGGAAGGCAACAAGGATTTCAGGTCTAGCTTAGATGTGCCTAACCGGGGTGTAGGGTGTGGTGATGTCATTACCTGTGACCCCTGGCTTGTCCAGGGCGTCACATTCCCCCTTAGGAAAATGCAGACCGTCCGCGGGCTGCCCGTCCAACACCGGTTTTATTTTTCTGCAAAAAGATAAGAAAAACGGTAACACATACAATCATACTAACTTCATCCCACAACGGGAGGCACTTTTCTTAAACGTTACGGTAACGGTTTCAACGGTTACGGCTTCCGCTCTCACCCACCCAAGCAACTGGCCCTGATGCTGCCCCTAAGAAACAGGCAGCACCCCTTGACCCCAGTCCTGCGCCAAGTTACCCGAGCGGGATCTGTCCTTCCCCTCCAGAGGATCGCCACCGGTTCCGGTGGTGACTGGGCCCCAGCCTGCTCCACTGCAGGCCCTTCCTCCAACCTGCCTCTCCGGAGGCGGTAACGGTAAGCCATAACAAAAACATTTTTATTTACATTCCACAAGTTTGTGGTTGCCCTGCAAGTTCACGGGCTTGTCCGTAAGGAGTCCCTTACGAATCTTTTCAAGCAGTCCCAACGGGGACAACGGTGCCGGCAACGACCGGTTCAATCAAGCGGATAATCAGGTTACTTGCTCATCAATTACTCATTTTTATTCTTTAAACTTTTAACTTTAAACACATACAGGTGGTCCCAACGGGGACAGTGACAACGGTACTCCGCTGCCATCACTGTGCACTTTCGTCCTCCCCACCCGGCTCTGGGTGGAAGAACACGGGCTTCAGCCCCTCCAGCGCATAGCAAGCACGGCGAGGAAGGGCTGCCCGATACCCGTTATTTCCATTCCGGGGGATATATGTGGCCTCCATGCCATGCAGAGCGACGACTCCTTCATCTTCTTCCGAAACGGGCTCGGTGTCAGGCCCGGAATCACTATCGTCCGTCCCTGCGCCAGGCGGGTTGCCGCCAGCTGCCGCTGCTTCCAGGCTTGCCACTCTCTCGGCCACTGTCACGAAGGGGTGTACGCCCGACGGGCCAGGCGCAGCGTGGTGCACGGGCAAGGAGGACGGAGGCGGCATGGGGGCCAGGGGTCGACCGGGTCCCTCAGCTGCAACGGCCGGTCACTCGGGAACACAGGGGCGTGGGTCACTCACCAGCTCCTCCATCATGGCCTCCATTCCATACACTCGTGCAACGGCAGCTACCGCCTCCACCTCCGCGGTCCACTGCTCCATCAGTCCACAGATCTGGCTCCGGTAATGTCGGCAGATCCCTGCCGTTCGGGCCCTCAGCCATGCTGCTGTCCCGGGCACCGGCTCGGTAGCCTCCGCATAGCTAGGTGGAGCGGACATTGTTTGCAGGGGTCGGCGGATCGTGGGGTCCCGGCGTCCCTATCTGTATAGCCGCGGCTACATGCGACCAGTCGCCATTTCGTCCCCCCTTAGCCTCTTTCCGGCTCCTCCTCTATCGGGGCGGGGTTTTGGCCTTCGCGCCTCCACTACTCGAGGAGACGCTCGAGCGGGAACTTTTCGCGCCAAAGATGGCGGCTTCTGAAATTTTCTGGCCGCACACCTCCGGCAGTAACAAGGCGCACCTCTACCAGACGGCAGAGCGGTAAGATCCCGTTCGTGACGCCAAGTTGTCGCGGGCGGAGGAGGGGACGCTGTGCTCTCCCACTGCTCGGGTCCGGCCGCCGCTGTTGCTGCGGCTGCTGCTGCTCGGTGGCTCGAGCGATGGGCCGGATCCCGGGGACTCGAGCGTCTCTCCTCGCCCGTGAGTGAAAAGGGGTGGTTTGGTTTTAGGGATATTGTCCGTGACGCCACCCACGGTTGTGGTGATTTTTGGTAACACCACAGTTGCTCTGTATGGGGATCCCGGGAGCGGTGACAGGGAGCAGCAAAGTTGTTAGTTCTCCCCTCCGTGGGTAGGGGGTGGTTGTCCCGGGGCCCAGTGATAGGGTGGAGGATGAGGGATGGCAGGCCCGGTGCAGGGCTTGGTGAGGTGCAGGGTCGCTGGGGCAGCGCTGTGCCTCACAGCACGGTGGTACTCACTCAGCCTGAGACGATGACACAGTTCTCGGTAAAACACACGGCTGGAAAGACGGTTCCCACGGACGGCTGCTGTTGCTTTTCCCCGGTAGCTAACGGTGACTGTCTCTTTCCCTGCACCTATGTTCAATGTTGGTAGCGATGGATTCCCACCGGTAACCCGCTCCCCGACTTGGATATGGGCCGGAGGAACCCCTCTTTGCCCGCAGGCACTGGCCCTGAGAAACTGGTGCCTTGGCGGTGGCGGTGTCTCTCTCATACGGTTGGACGGTTGCCTTCAATCGGGACTTACTTGTTTCGAGACTCGGAGGTCCCCTTCACTGACGGATTTGGCAAATTCACGGCGACTCCTAGCCTTGCCGGGATCCGAAAGGCCCCTGCCAATGGTGCTGGCTTCTCCTTGTGTACCGGTCCGATACCGCCGGGCCACCACCCGTCCGCGGTCCTTACGGTAACTCCGATAGGCCACTCCTGCAGACGGTCACCGCCGTCTGCTAACCTTGCTGTCTCGGTCCGGGGCACACACCCGGACCAACTTCAGGCTCTTAGCTGTCACTTTTCTCTCTCCACTTTCACCTTTCTAACTCCTCTCTTTCCTCTCCAAAACTAATCTCTGCACTCAAGCTCTGCCTGAGCTAAACTGCCTGGTTTTCCCGCCTCCAGGACTGGGAACTCCTTGGTGGGTGGAGACCAACCACCTGGCTCCACCCCCTGGTGTGGACATCAGCCCCTGGAGGAAGGCAACAAGGATTTCAGGTCTAGCTTAGATGTGCCTAACCGGGGTGTAGGGTGTGGTGATGTCATTACCTGTGACCCCTGGCTTGTCCAGGGCATCACATATATATGTGTGTGTATGTATGTGTATGTATGTGTGTATATATGTGTATAATTATAATGTATATATGTATGTATGTGTATATATATATATATATATATATATATATATGTGTGTGTGTATATGTATGTATGTATATATATGTGTGTGTATATATATATATATATATATATATATATATATATATATATATATATATATATATGTATGTATATGTGTATGTATATATATATATATATATATATATATATATATATATATATATATATTAGTTCTATTTTCTAATATACTTAAATTAAAAATTCCCTCTCTCTCCCGGTCACTGTTGCATCCTCTGCTGCTCCATGAAACAAAGCGTCATCAGTGGTGTCTGTTTCAGGGGCTGGGTGTGTCCCTGCTCTACTGCGCGTGCATCAGTTGTCATTTCCGACAGATGTTCCATAGATTCTTTTTTGGGGATGCTCACACTGGCGTGAAAAAAAAATCTGTCCTATTCTGCTCCTGAAAAGTTGGTCAAGTGAAATACACATCAATATAGGTAAGCTTTTGTCATGCAAGGTGCGATTTTATTCTATTTTTTTTCTCCTTCTTGGCTCACATATGCATAGCGTCCATTTTTGTTTTTTTTAATTTTATTTTTTTTTTTGTAACGCACACATTTCCAAGGAACCAGAAAATTGAAGTAGACAAATACCAAAAAAAGAGCTAAATTGGTTGTGTGGAGCTTACATTTAAAAAAAAAAAAAGACCAGCGCCACTCCAGCATGTGATGACACCTGTGTGGGGGGTGCTGGTCTCTGCACATCGGCTATTCTTCTTACATTGCCCACTGACAGTGCACTTTTCTATCAGCTTGTTACTTATGATGAGAGCCAGAACAGAGCGCACTGTCACTGTGCATATTCTACAGTAAGAATAATCTACTGAGTGTTTGTCGGAAATGAAAACCAATTCATAATTAGTAGAGCAAAGATGAGCCCAGCCTCTGAAATGGGCGTCACTTACTTTGTTTCAGGGTAGGGGGTAAAGGCTACAGCAGTGACCGCAATTCCTGCCCACTGACAACGCAGTTAGTGTTGTGAGGGAAGGATAGAGTTATTTTTCTTTAAAGAGTTTGTCTACTACTTTTACATTGTTGGGCTATCCGTAGGATAGGTCATCAATGTCTGATCGCCGTGGTCTGACACCCAGAACCCCCGCCGATCAGCTGTTCTCTGGCAGTTGCAGTTCTGGACCTGCTCCGTTTTCTGATAGTGGCCACATACTGCACATCCATCTGTTATTGATTGGAATGGGAGGCGGATGTGCGGTACTCGGCTGCGACCCCCTCCTATCACTTGATGGGCCAGCTCTGGAACTGAGCATTACCGGCTACCTGCTGCCGGAGGCGGCACCGAGAACAGCTGATCGGTGGAGGTGCTGGATGTCGGTCCCCAGAAGACATCGATGACCTATCATAAGGATAGACCATTAATGTAAAAGTAGTGGACAACCCCTTTAAAGAGGATTAGAAAACAGATTAAATTATGGCAGCTAATAGATTTTGGGATTTAGGATGAAAATTAATTTGTGTTTCGGACCACCGCTTTAATGTTATGTCTTGAGTATTCATCACTTAAACGTTTTAGCTCCAGAAACACATTCTCTGGAGTAAAAAAAAATGTTGCATGGAGCTGAGTCAATACCGTCTGCTGTTTTTCCATACATAAATTGGGGTACTGCCTATTCTTTTCTCTGTCTATGCTCTGTTTATTAGAATAGTATTGAATGTTAGAAAATAGGGGAACGCAAACTAGACTTATTTGTGATGGAGAAATGTGTATCTAATTTATCAGGAGGAAAGCTAGCATTAAAGATTTCCTGCTAAAATGACTCATTTGTCCCCGATAAGTAATTTATGATGTGGTGACAGACAATGTTTCTGTAAGTAGTTGCTTTACTGACTGATATTGAAATTTTCTGTAAAATCCATTCCTCAGGCATTTTTTTATTTCACCTCTGGAGAATCCCCTTCTGCTTGTCTTATACTCACCCTCCAGCATCTTCTTCTGTTATCGGCACCACTCACGCCGGTCTCCTCCCGTTTATGCCCTGTCGGCAGCTCCGGTGTTTTATGGAGTTCGCTGGAGGTCACAACTCAATGCAGCTCTATGAGAGGCTCGTTCTGACCTGGTCCTGGCCCTCCTAGAGTTGCATTGAGAACTTCTGATGTAAGTTCCAACTTCCAGTCATTCAGATGTTACGGTCACAAGATGGCGCTGCGGGACTTGAGGGACACCGAAAAAAGATACAAATCCTGGAAGGTGGCCAGGAGACTTAAAGGAGGTTTAAAACATCAGTCAAGGAGTGAAAAGCTGGAGTGGTGCTTTAAGTTGTAGCGATCACAAAGTGAAAACAAAGTTCGGGGTTGGTGCTTTATGTATGAACAAAACTCACGTGTGTATCGCTGTGCTTAGGTACGCTCGGTGCTCGGCCCAATGTGAGCCGCTTCGCACTGGGGGTAACAGCGTGATCAGATGCAGTGTGCTCCAATGGATAAATAATATCATGAATATAATAGAAAAAAACCCGCCTACCCTCCCCCGGAAATGTTCTGTTTAAAAAAAATAATCTTTATTTCTATAGCGCTAACATATTCTGCAGCGGTTTACAATTCAGAGGTTCATATAGAAGCAAGGAACAATTATAGAAGATACAATTAGGGAAAAAATAAAGACAACCATGCTCATGAGAGCTTACAATCTACAATGAGGTGGGATGGAGGGGGACATGGTACAGGTGCTTATTTACGACAATCGAGCCATCTCTAAGACATGGGGGATAGATAAAGGCTGCATGAACCGGTTTTCAGCCAATCTTTGTGATGCATTTTTGCTTTTTGGTGCAGTGGAGTTTGATGGAGAGTTATGTTCTGAGATGTCGTGGCGGGATTATGTGAATTTAATTCAATTAGGCAGTGTGATAGGCTGTCCTAAAAAAAATGTGTTTTTTAGAGAGCGTCTAAAGCTGAGTAAGTTGTGGTTCATCCTAGTTTCTTGGGACAGAGCATTCCAGAGGATTGGTGCAGCTCGGGAGAAGTCTTGGAGGTGGGAGTAAGGCTATGTTCACACACTGCGTTTTTTACCTGCGTTTTTGGTCCGTTTTTGCTGCAAAAATTTCTTGAGAAATTCTTGTAACCTTTCTGCAGACATTCCCCAGCAAAACCTATGGCAAAAAAAATTAGCTGTGCGCACACTGCGTTTTTTTCTTAAGAAAATTCTTTCAGTAGATTTTCTTAAGAAAAAGAATGAGCACGTCACTTCTTTTCTGCAGCTAACTGCGTTATTTGCCATAGATAATTGGCACAATAACGCAGGGAGCAACCAGCGGTAAAAACGCACCGAAAACGCGGCGTTTTTTAACGCAGGTGCAGTAATCCTTCACTCTTAAGAAGTGAAGAAGAATTTCTTAAGAAAAATCATTTTTCTAGTGTGAACATGGCCTAAGAGGTTTGGATTAGTGTGGATGTTAGTCGAAATTCGTTTTCGGAGCGTAGAGAACAGGTAGGGTGATGGAGAGGGGGGTGGAGATGTAGGGGGGTGCCGCACTGTGAAGAGTTTTGTGGTGAGAGCAAGCAGTTTGAATTTGATCCTATGATGTATGGGCAGCCAGTGCAATAACTGGCACCGGGCGGAAGAGTCCGAGTAACGAGTAGCCAGATAAGTGGCCCTGGCTGCAGCATTAAGGATGGACTGCAGAGGAGAAAGTCTAGTTAGGGGGAGACCAGTTAATAGAGAGTTACAGTAATCAAGGCAGGAGTGGATGAGGGCCACAGTGAGGGGTTTTGTAGTTTCCATGGTGAGAAAAGGGGCCGATTCTAGAGATGTTCTTGAGGTGCGAGCGACAGGAATGGGAGAGAGATCATATATAGGGGGTTGTTTATGGCTGGCTTCATGTGGATGGAGACCTGAGCTGTCAATCAGTGACTTCAAATGAAGTTCAGGTCATGTCCGGGTCCCAAACTAAACTTTAAAAAAGCTCAGCTGGACCAGTAGAACTCTAACTTCCATGGGTCCGCTCATATCTAGTTTTGATGTTGTCCTAAGAACAGAGAGCTCCTCTCTGAGATCTATTGCCTCGAGAACAGAGGAAGAATATCTCCCCTGCTGTCTGAGGTAGTATTTCCCATAAATTGGTTATAACACTGCGTAGAGGTTTGTTTTGTTCCATATGGGGATAGTAGATGTATATTTAATCAGGGTTTCCCCCGTTTTAACAATGTATATTAATAAAGGTGTTTTTTAACAATTAGTCCAAAAGAAATACTAATAGGCTTGATATATTTTGCCTATAAGATGCAAACCTGTACATAGCAAGACCTTATAGCGGATAGAATTGTACCAAGCCTAGGCAATGCTCTGTGAGCTAAACAACTTGGACTGATACATTGTAGCAAGCTTAGGGTGAATACCTACAAAGAAAACCCCTTTCCATGCTTTTTTTTGCAGAGAATTTTTTTGTACATAAAAATAATTGTTGTTTCCTAGTATCAGAAAAATGAATGAGATTTCTAAATTCTAAAGTGCATTTTTTGTCTGTGTTTTTGAGCTTAGGTGCATTGATAATTTAAAACTGCAGCATTCCAATTATTCAATTTTTGCAGGATATTTCACCCATTCAAGTGAACACCTAAAAAACCCATTAAAGTCTCATGTATTATATGTTGCGTTTTTCCTGCCAAGAGATGTTAAGGGTCTGTGCGCACTGGGAAATGTGCTTTTCTTAAGAAAAATTTGCACCCTCTGGCAGAATCCCGCACTCGCGGCAAAAAACGTTGTAAGAACGCACCGACGGTTTTACCACGGGTTGGTCCCTGCAGTTTTTTACCATTATCTATGCCAAAAAAACGCAGGTACCTGCGGAAAAGAAGTGACATGCTAATTCATTTTTGCTGCAGAAAAGCTGTAGAAATTCTGCAGCAAAACCTATAGGAAAAAAACGCAGTGTGAACACAGCATTTTGGTTCTCCCATAGATTTTGCTGGGGGAGGACTGCAGAACGGTTGTGAATAAAAAACGCACCTTTTCTGCAGCAAATAAGTGTAGAAAAAAAACTTGCAAGTATTCAAGGTGTGAATATATCCTAAGGGGTACTTTGCACACTACGACATCGCAGATGCGATGTCGGTGGGATCAAATCGAAAGTGACGCACATCCGGCGTCACTGTCGACATCGCAGTGTGTGAATCCTTTTACATGCGATTAACGAGCGCAAAAGCGTCATTATCGTATGATCGGTGTAGGGTCCGACAATTCCATAATTTTGCAGCAGCGACGGTCCGATGTTGTTCCTCATTCCAGCAGGCAGCACACATCGCTGTGTGTGAAGCCGTAGGAGCGAGGAACATCACCTTACCTGCCTCCACCGGCAATGCGGAAGGAAGGAGGTGGGCGGGATGTTTATGTTCCGCCCCTCCGCTGCTATTGGCCGCCTGCCGTGACGTCCCTGTGACGCCGCATGACCCGCCCCCTTAGTAAGGACGCGGTTCGCTGGCCAGAGCGACGTCGCAGGGCAGGTAAGTGCATCTGAAGCTGCCATAGCGATAATGTTCTCTGCAGCAGCAATCACAAGATATCGCTGCTGCGACGGGGGCGGGGACTATCGCGCATGGCATCGCAGCATCGGCTTGCGATGTCGTAGTGTGCAAAGTACCCCTTACACTCTGTTCACATTAGGGAGTAGTACAGCATAGTTAATATTCATACTGTATCTGTGACGTTCTGGACATGGGCACTACCAGATGGACCCTTTTTACTGGAATCGGATCCATAGGTTTTCCGTTAAGCAACGTGGCATTTCACCTAACAAAATCAAGCAGCATGCAGATTGTTGGTCAGATCTGCAACAGAAAACCTTATAAGATCTAGTAACCTGCTGTCAACTAACCGTAATGATAATGAACAATTTTATGAAAATGTATTTGTCCCCTTCTAGATGGCGGCTGTATTTGTTTATTGGTTTGTAAAAAGTGGAAACAATAAAATTTAAATCCAGATTCTAGAATTTATTAATTAAAGGTTATGTGTCAGCATCAATCAACTGACTCACTTTAAAGGGGCTTTCTCATAAAGATAACCATTTTTATATATCCTATTATATCATTTTTAATTTTTTTTTTTTTTTTTAATGTAGTGTGGATGGATTATAGAATCTATGAAGAATCTAGATTCTATGTGATCACTGTGATGGCAGGTGATTACTGTCTCGTACATCAGCTAGGCCTCACTTTTTACCCCATTACATTTGTACTCCTCTCAGGTTACAATTGAAGTAGTTGACGGAACAGACATGGAGCCGGAAAATGACATGCCAAAGGACAACAAGCCCAGCTGGCCAGTTCCATCACCTGACTGGAGAAGTTGGTGGCAGAGGTCATCAACACTACCCAGGATAAATTATGGAGGCCAGGACTACAAATATGACAGCACCACTGAGGATAGCAACTTCTTAAACCCTCTGAGTGGGTGGAACAGACAAGTCCCCAGTCATCGTACACTTGATCTGAAGGAACAGCCAGAGTATGGTAGGTTCATGTTACACAGCTCGGCCTGTGCACACAGATAAGGGGTCAATAAAATGCTGTCCATTACGTATTTCAGAAGATTGATGGGGTGGATTATTTAAAAAAAAAAATCATGGCGAAAATCAGATTTGTGGGTATGTCATAACTGTCCATGGTTGAAAGACTTTTTCAGAGCAATGAAACCTTTTTGAGCTGCACCTCAAATTTCTAGGATAAGCTGTATAAGGATTTACGGGGTTGGTGGTTTTTCTGTGGTGTCTACTCTACTGATTGCAAAATTAGACCACTATAGTAATGTCACATTACATAGACATGGTAGGCAAGCACTAATTGATACTGGTAGACACATTTATCATGGCAAGCAGTGGTGGGTTGCCACAGAGGAGTGACCTCAATATGTCTGACCAAAACAGCCCCTTAAAGAAGTTGTTGGGTCACATAATCAGATATACAGTGCCTTGAAAAATTATTCATACCCCGTGAATGTTACACCCACAAATATAAATGTATGTTATTGGGATTTTATGTGATGTAGCAAGTATTTGTGAAGTGTAAAGAAAATGATACATGGTTTTCTAAATATCTTTTAAGAAAAAGTAGAATCCCGATTAAATTCAGGTTTGCGGGTGTCGCGTGAAAAAAATGTGGAAAAGTTGATGGGGTAGGAGTACTTTTCTTCCAAGGCTGCGCGTGTGTGTGTGTGTGTGTGTGTGTGTGTGTGTGTACATATGTGTATATATATATATATATATATATATATATATATATATATATATATATATATATATATATATATATATAATTAATAAATATTAGGCATTCGGCCACATCCTGGGAAGGAGGCAGCAAGGTATGTCTATAACGCTCTGGAAGGTAATCGAAAGATTGTCACACAGACTCCTAATACAAGCTCCATCTTTACTCTAGAGGGCTCAGTCCACCACAGCATTGTAACCTCTGATGTACAAGCCACAGATGGAAATTCTTTGTGCTATATAGCTAGAGCTACACTAGAAACTAATTCCTTTATTCTCAACAAGCTTAAGGCACAACGTATGATATATCCCCTTAAATCTCCAAGGACGCATAAACCCTTTAAGAGTAACAAAACAGAAATCATTTACAGTGAACCCAACCCAGCTATATTTTTGGTGGACCTCCTCTATTTCACTTATCCCTGCATCTAGCAGAATCTGCTTTACATAAGCCAAATCTCCTACTTGAAGTGACTAGGCGTGAGAAAGGTCTTGTATTGGGCCGAAACGTCCCCCTGTCACATTTCAATATAAATAAAAAATACAAGAAATTTTGCAAAGAATAAACCTTGTTCATTCCTTTTTTTGAAAGTGCAATGTTGTAATTTTGACTGCAAGTAGTATTCAACCCCCTGCAGATTTAGCAGGTTTGATAAGATGCGAATAAGTTAGAGCCTGCAAACTTCAAACAAGAGCAGGATTTATTAACAGATGCATAAATCTTACAAACCAACAAGTTATGTTGCTCAGTTAAATTTTAATACATTTTCAACATAAAAGTGTGGGTCAATTATTATTCAACCCCTAGGTTTAATATTTTGTGGAATAACCCTTGTTTGCAATTACAGCTAATAATCGTCTTTTATAAGACCTGATAAGGCCGGCACAGGTCTCTGGAGTTATCTTGGCCCACTCCTCCATGCAGATCTTCTCCAAGTTATCTAGGTTCTTTGGGTGTATCTTGTGGACTTTAATCTTGAGCTTCTTCCACAAGTTTTCAATTGGGTTAAGGTCAGGAGACTGACTAGGCCACTGCAACACCTTGATTTTTTCCCTCTTGAACCAGGCCTTGGTTTTCTTGGCTGTGTGTTTTGGGTCGTTGTCTTGTTGGAAGATGAAATGACGACCCATCTTAAGATCCTTGATGGAGGAGCGGAGGTTCTTGGCCAAAATCTCCAGGTAGGCCGTGCTATCCATCTTCCCATGGATGCGGACCAGATGGCCAGGCCCGTTGGCTGAGAAACAGCCCCACAGCATGATGCTGCCACCACCATGCTTGACTGTAGGGATGATATTCTTGGGGTTGTATGCAGTGCCATCCAGTCTCCAAACGTCACGTGTGTGGTTGGCACCAAAGATCTCGATCTTGGTCTCATCAGACCAGAGAACCTTGAACCAGTCTGTCTCAGAGTCCTCCAAGTGATCATGAGCAAACTGTAGACGAGCCTTGACATGACGCTTTGAAAGTAAAGGTACCTTACGGGCTCGTCTGGAACGGAGACCATTGCGGTGGAGTACGTTACTTATGGTATTGACTGAAACCAATGTCCCCACTGCTATGAGATCTTCCCGGAGCTCCTTTCTTGTTGTCCTTGGGTTAGCCTTGACTCTTCGGACAAGCCTGGCCTCGGCACGGGAGGAAACTTTCAAAGGCTGTCCAGGCCGTGGAAGGCTAACAGTAGTTCCATAAGCCTTTCACTTCCGGATGATGCTCCCAACAGTGGAGACAGGTAGGCCCAACTCCTTGGAAAGGGTTTTGTACCCCTTGCCAGCCTTGTGACCCTCCACGATCTTGTCTCTGATGGCCTTGGAATGCTCCTTTTGTCTTTCCCATGTTGACCAAGTATGAGTGCTGTTCACAAGTTTGGGGAGGGTCTTGGTCAGAAAAGGCTGGAAAAAGAGATAATTAATCCAAACATGTGATGCTCATTGTTCTTTGTGTCTGAAATACTTCTTAATACTTTAGGGGAACCAAACAGAATTCTGGTGGATTGAGGGGTTGAATAATAAATGACACTCTGAATAAACTTTTCACAATTTAAAAAAAAAAAAAAAGAAGAAATAACATTCTTTTTTGCTGCAGTGCATTTCACACTTCCAGGCTGATCAATGCCAAGTTAATTCCGAATGTGTAAACCTGCTAAATCTGCAGGGGGTTGAACACTACTTGTAGGCACTGTATGTATATATATATATGTATGTATATGTATGTGTATATATATACACACAGATCGAGATAGAGATATGGAGATTATGTATATATATATAGCTCCATATCTCTATCTCGATCTGTGTGTGTGTGTGTATATATATGTGTATGTGTATGTATATGTATGTATGTATATATCGAGATATGGAGATTATATATATATATATATATATATATATATATATATATATATATATATATATATATATATATATATATATAATCTCTCCATATCTCTATCTCGATATGTGTGTGTGTGTGTATATATATATATATATATATATATATATGTATGTGTATATATATATTATAATTTATTTTCCTATGAAATATTGTAGAATAATAGAGTAAAGGTTCACTCACACTGGCGTATAAATCGGATAAGTGCAATGCAAGGTACTAAAGATTTTTGTAGACTGTGAGCCCTCGCAGGCAGGGACCTCTTTCATCCTGTACATGACTGTGCCTTGTATTGTTTATGATTATTGTACTTGTCCCTATTATGTGTACCCCTTTTCACATGTAAAGCGCCATGGAATAAATGGCTCTATAATAATAAATAATAAATGATAATATTGCATTTCAGACCTTTGTTATTCAATGAAGCAGTGCAGATCTGCGATTCTATTCTATGCTGTATTCAGCCCGAGGAATAAGATTGCAGCATCCTGAGAGTGGACACTTAAAGAGGACCAACCACAAGGATTTTCCTATATAAACTAAAGTCAGTGCTATACTGGCGCTATCAGGCTGATTCTATACATACCTTTAGTTGTACGATCAGATGTATACTTTCTGAAATATAGGCAAGTAAAGTTTGTGAAATACACTGTTACTTGATTCATGGGTGCTACCTAATATCTAATAGGTGGGTCAGGTTTTGCTAGTTATTCCCGCCCCTGTCTGCTTCCTGGCCTTCGTCCCTCCTTTCTCCCCCTATAACAACAGAGACAGGGGGAGTAAGGACAGGCAGATAGGAGCGGGAATAACTAGCAAACCTGACCCACCTATTAAATATTCTGCAGCACCCATCAATCAACAGTGCATTTCACAGCCTTTACTTGCCTGTATTTCAGAAAGTATACATCCAATCTCACAACTATGTATAGAATCGGCATGATAGCACCAGTATAGCACTGGCTTTAGTTTATATAGGAAAAACCTGGTGGTTGGTCCTCTATAAATCGGAGGAGATTCGCCTATTAAAATGTATGGCTGCCAGAAAAAAAAAATGGATGCAACATGGGCCACCCTGGTGAGATTCGTTTTTTACGGATAAATTAGCATTCTACTGTAAATGGTCCTGCAAATGATTGTTGAGAATTGGAATGGGACTAATTTTTTATTTTTATTTTTTTTTTTTTATTATTATTTACGCCAGTATGAGCAAACCCTAATTTTCACACTCTAAGACAACCATTTCAACACTTTTCAGATCCCCCATTGTCTCTGAACTTCCTGCTCTGTCTTGGTGGATATGACCACTACAGCCAGAGACCGGCAGGGAATATAACAGACCAGAGACTACAGAGATTAGTGAGGGGACAAAAGGGTCAGATCTGGACTTTTAAGGGATTTGTAAAGTGAGTATTTTTATTTCTGTTACTTTACACCATTTTTGAGGCTTTAAAGGGGTTGTCCACTCGCTGGAGTACTCACTTTTAAATAAAGTAGTCCCCCTTGTACTATAAAAATAACATACACTCCCCTCCTGCATTGGTGCCGTAAGGTTGTGAGTGCACAGAAGGCCAATAGTGGTTGCTGATTTGAGAACCATTTCATTCGAGCCTCCGGAGACCTGGCTCTAACATTGTTGGAATGGCGTCAGTACAGGAAGTGAGTATATGTTCTTTTAGTTTACAAATGGGGACTACTTCGCTTAAGAAGGGGTTGTCCTATTAGTGGACAACCACTGTAATTAAACATAAAATCTGTGGGCAAGTCAAGCCCTCTAATGCCCTGTAAGTGCCACAGTTTCATTACTATTTTATTATCCATATCATTGATTCATTTCTCTAATTATAGATTTCTTGTTGACCAGGAAAAAAATGCTCATGTTGCTTCTCTCCATAGATTATGCAGATGGAGAAGGAGACTGGAGCACATGGTCTGTGTGCAGCGTTACCTGCGGCAGTGGAAACCAGAAACGCACAAGGTCTTGTGGATATGCCTGCACAGCCACAGAGTCCCGGACGTGTGATATGCCAAATTGTCCTGGTATGTGAATAAGTTTTGATTACTTAAAGGGAATCTGTCACCAGGTTCTTGCTACCTCATCTGAGAGCAGCATAACATAGGGTCAGAGATACTAAATCCAGCGATGTGTCACTTAGATTACTGGGTGCACTAGTTGTGACACAGAGTTCTTAGATGTAACAGAGCTTAGAAAGCTAACTACACCCCCAGCTCTGTGTAGATGGTTTATTGACAGTGAGCTGCTTATCAGAAGAGGGGGCGTGGTCGGTCTAGCAGTTGTTGCACTGTAGTCAGCAGTAATAATCTCCTGGTCATAAAACCTTCATTGCGAGTAAATAACTCAAAGTCTGATAAGTGACACATCGCTGAATTCTGTGTTTTAACCTCTACATTATTCTGTCTTCAGATTAAATAGCAAAAACCTGCTGACAGATTCCCTTTAATAATAAGCTTGTGTATGGGCTTATTACCACAAAATCAAGCCAAGCATGTAAAAGTAGTTATTACTGGGATCCTGTTAGTCAAGTAGACCGTGCTAATGCTGCCACATAGTGTCTCTGTACAGCACCATGTGTTTCCTTAAAATTTTGCGACAAGGCATGCCATTATGTAATGTAACTTTGTTTGTCTTTTCCTTTTAATAATTGACTATAAAAATTGACTATAAATTGAGACACTTTGGTAATTTTTTTATATTTACAGTGGGTCCTGAGACCCGCACTCCCAAATAATCTATTAAAAGACTACTCAAAAGTGTGCAGGTCAGTAGGCAGAAGTGCACCGCTCAGGCAGGGCAGAGTATAGAGCCTAGACTTTCTATTGGATCCATACTCTATGCTGTGCACATGCTCTTGCGGGAGATGTGTACAACAGTGGAGACAGGTAGCCCCAACTCCTTGGAAAGGGTTTTGTACCCCTTGCCAGCCTTGTGACCCTCCACGATCTTGTCTCTGATGGCCTTGGAATGCTCCTTTTGTCTTTCCCATGTTGACCAAGTATGAGTGCTGTTCACAAGTTTGGGGAGGGTCTTAATTAGTCAGAAAAGGCTGGAAAAAGAGATAATTAATGCAAACATGTGAAGCTCATTGTTCTTTGTGCCTGAAATACCCCTTAATACTTTAGGGGAACCAAACAGAATTCTCGTGGTTTGATTGGTTGAATAATAAATGACCCTCTGAATAAACTTTTCACAATTTAAAAAAAAAAAAAAAAAAGAAATAACATTCTTTTTTGCTGCAGTGCATTTCACACTTCCAGGCTGATCTACAGTCCAAATGTCACAATGCCAAGTTAATTACGAATGTGTAAACCTGCTAAATCTGCAGGGGGTTAAATACTGCTTGTAGTAATATATATATATATATTATAATATAATAATTAGTACAGACCAAAAGTTTGGACACACCTTCTCATTCAAAGACTTTTCTCTATTTTCATGACTCTGAAAATTGTAGATTCACATTGAAGACATCAAAACTATGAATTAACACATGTGGAATGAAATACTTAACACAAAAGTGTGAAACAACTGCAAATATGTCTTATATTCTAGGTTCTTCAAAGTAGCCACCTTTTGCTTTTGATTACTGCTTTGCACACTCTTGGCATTCTCTTGATGAGCTTCAAGAGGTAGTCACCGGAAATGGTTTTCACTTCACAGGTGTGCCCTGTCAGGTTTAATAAGTGGGATTTCTTGCCTTATAAATGGGGTTGGGACCATCAATTGTGTTGTGCAAACGTCTTGTGGATACACACCTGATAGTCCTACTGAATAGACTGTTAGAATTTGTATTATGGCAAGAAAAAAAGCAGCTAAGTAAAGAAAAACGAGTGGCCATCATTATTTTAATAAATGAAGGTCAGTCAGTCCGAAAAATAGGGAAAACTTTGAAAGTGTCCCCAAGTGCAGTGGCAAAAACCATCAAACGCTACAAAGAAACTGGCTCACATGAGGACCGCCCCAGGAAAGGAACACCAAGAGTCACCTCTGCTGCAGAGGATAAGTTTATCTGAGTCACCAGCCTCAGAAATCGCAGGTTAACAGCAGCTCAGATTAGAGACCAGGTCAATGCCACAGAGTTCTAGCAGGAGACACATCTCTAGAACACCTGTTAAGAGGAGACTTTGTGCAGCAGGCCTTCATGGTAAAATAGCTGCTAGGAAACCACTGCTAAGGACAGGCAACAAGCAGAAGAGACTTGTTTGGGCTAAAGGATACAAGGAATGGACATTAGACCAGTCGAAATCTGTGCTTTGGTCTGATGAGTCCAAATTTGAGATCTTTGCATCCAACCACTGTGTCTTTGTGCAACACAGAAAAGGTGAACGGATGGACTCTACATGCCTGGTTCCCACCATGAAGCATGGAGGAGGAGGTGTGATGGTGTGGGGGTGCTTTGCTGGTGACACTGTTAGGGATTTATTCAAAATTGAAGGCATACTGAACTAGCATGGCTACCACAGCATCTTGCAGCGGCGTGCTATTCCATCCGGTTTGCGTTTAGTTGGACCATCACTTATTTTTTAACAGGACAATGACCCCAAACACACCTCCAGGCTGTGTAAGGGCTATTTGACTTAGCAGGAGAGTGATGGGGTGCTACGCCAGATGACCTGGCCTCCACAGTCACCAGACCTGAGTCCAGTCGAGATGGTTTGGGGTGAGCTGGACCGCAGAGTGAAGGCAAAAGGGCCAACAAATGTAAGCATCTCTGGGAACTCCTTCAAGACTGTTGGAAGACCATTTCCGATGACTACCTCTTGAAGCTCATCAAGAGAATGCCAAGAGTGTGCAAAGCAGTAATCAAAGCAAAAGGCGGATACTTTGAAGAACCTAGAATATAAGACATATTTTCAGTTGTTTCACATTTTTTTGTTAAGTATTTCATTCCACATGTTTTCATTCATAGTTTTGATGTCTTCAATGTGAATCTACCATTTTCAGAGTCATGAAAATAAAGAAAACTCTTTGAATGAGAAGGTGTATCCAAACTTTTGGTCTGTACTGTATGTATATAAAATTAGTTATTATTTTTTAAAAATTGTGGTACTTTGGTTACTGCAGATGTGTATTTTTGAGTGAAATGTAAATTGCTCTTTTATTCTATAAGCTGACAACGTCTCTGAGTTTCCAATCAATTAAATTCTGTATTTATTTTCTGAAAATGAGAAATGATCAATATAACAAAAAAATGCATTGCTTTCAAACCTCAAGTAATGCAAAGAAAACAAGGTCATAATCATTTAGAAACAACAATATTAATGTTTTAGCTCAGAAAGAGTTCAGAAATCAATATTTTGTGGAACAACCATGATTTTTTTTTTTTTTTTTAATCAGATACATTTTTGTTATAAGGGTATGTGCACACGTTGCTTTTTTTTCCGCGCGGAAAAAAACGCACCCTCTGGCAGAGGGGAGAATTGTAAACAATGCTTTTTGAGAAACAACGCATCGAAAACGCATGCGTTTTTCATGCGTTTTTCATGCGTTTTTCATGCGTTTTTCATGCGTTTTTTTAGGTGCGTTTTTTAAGACTTGTCAGTGATAATAAAGTTGGTTGAACACAGACCTTTGGAAAAAAAAACCTGTGATGTCATTTCCTTCTCCACATTCTGTTTGGATAAATGGGAGGGCTTGGAATGGAAGGAGCACCATTTGAATTTTGGAAAAGTTGAAATAAACTTCGCGCACCAAGCCCCTTAGGTACCTATACGTCAGAAAACCCCCACAAGTGACCCCATTTTGGAATCTGCACCCCTCAAGGATTTTATTCAGGAGTATATTAAGCATTTTGAATCCACAGCTACTTCACCCAAAATGTTGCTGTAGCAACAATATTCTCACTTTTAGGCCCGCTTCACATGTCAGTGAAAAACATTGACGTTTTTCACTGGCGTGTAAAACACGCACATGTCCCTCCGTGTGCCGTGATTGCACTTAGAGATTAACTCACCTGCACCCGCTCCCGCTCTCCATGGTGCTGATCGCTCCCGCGGTGCAGCATCCGGCCGGCGCTGACCCCCGCAGCAGCTGCTTCCGGGTTGGCTGTGTCGTGCATCATGAATATGCGCGACAATAATGAGCCGGCACAGAAGGAACAGGGAGGACGGGCTGCAGAGGACATCGCTGGACGCCGGGTGAGTTAAAATGTTTTTTATTTTAAAAGCACGTTTTTTTCTGGCACGTGTTTCACGGATCACACCACTGTGTGGTCCGTGGGACATCAGTGATGCCAGAAAAAAATGGACATGTCTCCGTGCGGCAATCACGCACACGCGGGTACGCCGCATGGAGACACGTGCAGTGAAAAATCACTGACGTGTGAGCAGACCCATTCATTATAATGGGTCTGCGTATGTCAGTGATCCTGGTACGTTTAAAAAAAAGCACAAACGTCCCAGAATCACTGACGGGTGAAAGGGGCCTAAGGCTATGTGGCCATGATCCAGCGACACGGCGTCTAGTACACAGTGTCAGCCTTCCTGCAGCTGCCCATGCCCACGATTTGGGTTCAGGCTGCTGTGGAGCTCTATGCTACCTGCAGAGAACACTCGTCTCCGCAGCATAAATTGACATGCTGAGGCTCGGGAAGCCACGCTACCGGTCAGTTTATGCTGCGGAGAAAAGAAGCACAGTGGGCATGGGATCTCCAAAAATCCTTCCACTGTGCTTCTACTGCACAACGCAGCGTTATGGACGCAGGGAAAACACTCAGCGCCCATAACGCTGCAAACCCTGATTGTGGGCACACAGCCTAAAAAGCGTCAATGGATGAAGGGATGTCAAATATATAGAACGTCCCACCCCCGCCTGCATATTCTAAGCTGGCACCTTTAGTACCTTTCATGTGGCACTAAAGGGTGCCTAGCTTAGTATTTATCCAATAAAAAAAAAAAAAAAAAATGAAAAAAATGGCGTGGGGTCCCCCCTATTTTTGATAGCCAGTCAGGGTAAAGCAGACAGCTGTAGCCTGCAAACCACAGCTGGCAGCTTCATCTTGGCTGGTGATCAATTTGGAGGGCTCCCCATGTTTTTTTTTTTATTTATAAATAAAGAATAAAAAAAAAAATAACGTGGGGTCCCCCCAAATTAGATCACCAGCCAAGGTGAAGCTGACAGCTGGGGTCTGGTATTCTCAGGGTGGGAAGAGCCATGGTTATTGGACTCTTCCCAGCCTAAAAATAGCAGGCCGCAGCCGCCCCAGAAGTGGCGCATCCATTAGATGCGCCAATCCTGGCGCTTCGCCCCAACTCATCCCGCGCCCTGGTGCGTTGGCTAACGGGGTAATAAATGGGGTTGATACCAGATGTGTAATGTCACCTGGCATCAAGCCCAGCAATTAGTGATGTCACGGCGTCTATCAGACACCCGACATAACTAATTGACAGTAAACAAAAGCAAAAAAAGACAACAAAAAATGTTTTATTAGAAAAAACACTCCCCAAATCATTCCCTTGTTCTCCAATTTAATAAAAAAAAATGGGTCCGCAGAAATCCATATGGATGTCCCACGTCGCCTCTGGACCTTCTAGAATATGGGGGCACGTTCAGGAAACGTATCCCCCATTTTCTAGGAGGGCAGACCCTCCATTTGAGGAGAGTGGGTGCAAAAATCTGCACCCACTCTCCCCGGGTCACAGCTGCAGAGTGCGAGCAGCCAGCACAGCTCACACTGAACACTGTGCTGGCTGTCAGCTGCTCTGCACATGTGACCGGCCGGCGTCTGCTGTGAAGGAGGAGGAGGGGGCCGCGGGGGATCAGCGCTGCGACCGGACAGGTATGTATGACACCGGGGGGAATTGGGGTGACCGGGCAGGGCCTGGGGAACAGTTTTCTGTCGCATGTGTTATTGCACATGCGACAGAAATCATAGGAGCAGGGCGGCCGGTGCGCTACTGTGCGCGCGGCCATGTTGGATTTTCGGGAGGGGGGTCGGGGGTCGGGGCGGGCACTTTGGCGACACCGGGGGCTTTGCCAGGAAGTAAGGTCAACAGGAAGCCTCTTGACCTCACTTCCAGGTAAATGCCTGCGTTCTGGCGTGCCGACAAAGGCCGCGGACCGCAACAAAAAAGCAGGTCCATGCGTTGTGGCTGCGTTCTGACCCCACATCATTGATTTCAATGGGGGAGAGAACGCAGCCACAACGCACAAAAGAAGTGACATGCTGCTTTTCTTTCCGCACCGATTTTTGGCATCCAAAACGCTGCGGAAAGAAACGCAGCATGTGCACTGATTTTTCAGCTTTCCCATACACTTTGCTGGGAAAGCTGAACGCATGCAATTTGCCACTGAAACGCTGCGGTTCAAAACGCAGCGTTTCCGCGGTAAAAAACGCATCGTGTGCACACAGCCTAAGTTTGTTTTTGTTTTTTTTCCATTTTAATATACATACCATTAACAATAAACATTACCCTCCCCCCCCCACCCCACCTGCTTCCGGTCAACAGTCTCATCCCCCCACTCTTCTCATTCCTCTTCATTTATGACCCACTACGTTCTTGCACACTTCCTGCAATCTGTTCTCCCCTATCTAGATTCCAAATATCCTGTCTTTCAATAATTCCCATGATGCCAATCCTGGAAACTCTAGCCACTTACTCCATATCTTCTCATACTGAGTTCTTCTCACCTTTTAATATAAATATGTTTCTCCATGAGAACAATATAACTTATATATCACTTTTTCAACATATTCCTTATGTGTCGGTGCTTTTTCAGATATCCAGTACGATGCAATTAGTTTCCTTGCTGCATACAACAATCGTGCCACTGCCAATTTCTCTTGTTCCTCCGCCCCCACTTCATCCACATACCCCAGCACACACACCAGCGGATTTCTTGGTAGTTCCACTTGCATTACTGATTGAACGAAGTTCAATACTACAATCCAAAACCCTTGCAAACACGGCACTCCCATAACATATGTATGATCCCAGCTTCTTCCACATTCCACATTCAAACGAAGCCCCGACTCCCAGGTGACTGCTGCATTCCCAGGAGTCCACACCGGCAACCCAGCCCAGACATAATCTTGCGATGCTGGGATCGTGACGGAGCCGGCGTACGCTGGTAACGATGATACACATCGGGTAACTATGGGAAGTGCTTCCCTTAGTTACCCGATGTGTATCATGGTTACTAGCTTACCCCGGCTCCCGTAACACATGTGCAGGGAGCCGGCATACACTGACGCCTCGCCCGCTCGGCCCTGCCCCGCCCCCGGCACACTATTGCCCGCTCGGCCTCGCCCCCGGCACACGTTGGCCCACTCTGCCCCGCCCCCGGGACACGTTGGCCCGCTCGGCCCCGCCCCCAGCACACTATTGCCCGTTCGGCCCCGCCCCCGGCACACTATTGCCCGCTCGGCCCCGCCCCCGGCACACTATTGCCCGCTCGGCCCCGTCCCCGGCACACTATTGCCCGCTCGGCCCCGTCCCCGGCACACTATTGCCCGCTCGGCCCCGTCCCCGGCACACGTTGGCCCGCTCGGCCCCGTCCCCGGCACACGTTAGCCCGCTCGGCCCCGTCCCCGGCACACGTTAGCCCGCTCGGCCCCGTCCCCGGCACACGTTGGCCCGCTCGGCCCCGTCCCCGGCACACGTTGGCCCGCTCGGCCCCGTCCCCGGCACACGTTGGCCCGCTCGGCCCCGTCCCCGGCACACGTTGGCCCGCTCGGCCCCGTCCCCGGCACACGTTGGCCCGCTCGGCCCCGTCTGTGTGTAAGTTTTTTCGGTTCTGTTTTTTTGGGGGGTGCGGATATTCGCTGTCAGTGTGACTGTGGTTTTCATTAACCCATACTTGACTTTTCCCAAAAGTAAGAACTTGACAGAGGAGAATGGCAGAAGGACTGGAGTAATATTTCTGCACTACAACTCCCAGCATTAGTGCTGCAGTGCAGATGATAGGAATCAGCTGGAGGAGAAAAGGGCAAGGAGCAGATAAGAAAAGGAGGAGAAGAGACAGAGGTAAACAGGAGGGGAATGAGGAAGAGGAGACAGCAATCCTCTGCACCTGGGGGAAGGTGGGCAGCAGCCACAGGGGGCACCAGGGCACAGCACTGGGGCAGCAGCCAAGGGTCACCATGGGCAGGCACAACACACCACACACACACTGGGAACCACAAACACCATCCTACACAGACACACACACACAGACAACGCCGCACACACAACACCCAACACACAAACACCGCGGCACACACAAATATACGCACATACTGCGCAATACACACATTGCACAAAACATACCTCCACCAAAACACACACACGCACCCCACACCCACACAAACCGCGCAACACACAGCACCACACACAGACAACACTGCAGACACACAGCGCTCCACAAACAACTCCACACACAACGCAACACACAAACAACACCGCTCTCACACACCCCCACACCCAGACAACACCCAGAACATTTACAGCGCCCTACACAAACACCTGGCAACTACCCACAACATTATATATAATATATATATATATATATATATATATATATATATATATATATATATATATATATGTGTGTGTGTGTATAGATAGATATATATATATATATATATATATAATATGTGTATATATATATATATATATATATATGTGTGTGTGTGTGTATAGATATATATATATATATATATATATATATATATATATATATATATATATATATATATATATATATATAATATGTGTATATATATATGTGTGTAAAATATATGTATGTATGTATGTATGTATAACAAAAATCATACATTAACTACACAATAAATTCTAGAATACCCGATGCGTTAGAATCGGGCCACCATCTAGTATAACATATAACCGTTTCTCCTCACTCAGAGATATTTTAGTTACATATTGCAGAATAGACTCCCACTTCTCCTCCCCAATGTCTCCCACAACCTCCACCCACTTTGCATATGCTCCAATTTGCTGCCTCCCTACAGACATAGACAACAGTCCTCCATACACCATTGATATGCATCCCGCCGTTCCTCTGTGCATTCCCAGTAGATTAATCACGCTATCCGACTGTATACTAATTGTTGTGATTCAAATGCATGACGTAGCTGCAAATATTTATAGAACATACCATGTCCCAACGGGAGTTCTTTCAGAATCTCCTCAAAGGTCTTAAATATATTTCCATCCATCACCTGGGAAAGGTACCAAATACCAATTCTCCTCCATTGCACAAATTCCTTAAGGGATACAAACTCCTGGATGTTAGGGTTATCCCATATGGGGGTATATCTAGTGAACCCTGTTATCCTACTCACTTGTTTGATCTTACTCCATACTTTATCTTTCAACTGTATAGTAGGGTATGATGCAGCAAAGACACAAAATTTTCCCGCCTCCAAACTAGCCAGCAAAGGACTTTTTCCCCATCATACTGCAGTACTTTCCCTGCCGATGTCTCAGATCCCGCTTCCCCCCCCCATCCGACCAAATGCTGTCCCTGAGCAGCCAAGTAGTAACACCATGGGTTCGGGAGAGCCAGTCCCCCTTCATCCTTCGGCCTCTGTAGATACTCTAACTTCATTCGTGGGCGTTTGCTTCCCCAAATTAGATCCCGGAAAATAGACTTTATTCTATAAAATCTGTTTTGTGGTAGCCACACCGGGGCGTTATGGAGTACGTACAACAATTGGGGTATTAGTATCATTTTGATTAAATTAACTCTCCCTACCACTGTGAGATATAATTTAGACCAGGCCGAAATCTTTTGTTTGAACTTGAGCAAGAGGGGGGTAAGATTAAAGGCCGCTTTACACGCTACGATTTATCTGACGATATGTCGTCTGGCTCACGGTTTTCGTGACGCACTTCCGTCATCGTTAGCGACGTCGTTGCATGTGACACCTACGTGCGACTCCGAACGATCGCAAGTAGGGTGAAAAACGTTGATCGTTGACACATCGTTCAGTTTCAAAATATTGTTCATAGTCAGCAGACATATTGCTACGTTTGACACCCTGCCAACGACGAACAACATCCACACGACCGCTTTGATCAAACAATATATCGCTGAACGATGTAACGTCATTTGTGAGATGTGTACGTGTGACCGCTACAAAACGACCTATGAGCGATCTCGGCAAATCGTAACAACAATCTGGGCTTGTCACATCGCTAACGAGATCGCTAGCGATATAGTTGTGTGTAAAGCAGCCTTTAGTCGTTCATAGTCTGTCAATTTGTTAGATATTGTAATGCCCAAATATTTAAACTCAGACACCACCTGTACCGGGGCACAGGTCACCACTATACTGGAAGGTGCTTCATCTATTGTCATTAGAACCGATTTGTCCCAGTTTATACTAAGCCCCGATATCCTTCCAAAATTAGATATTATTCGCATTGCTTCCTCCAAGGAACTTCCCGCATTTTCCAAAAACAGTAACATATCGTCGGCATATAGGGCCACTTTCTCCTCCACCCTCCCATATCTATACCCTACTACCCCCGGGGCCTTCCGTATCACCGCAGAATAACCATGATTTTTAATCACAGCTCTCATGCTTTTTGGCATGCTTTCCACCAGTCTTTCACACTGCTTTTGGGTGACCTTATGCCACTCCTGGTGCAAAAATGTAAGCAATTCTTTTTTGTTTGATGGCTTGTGACTATCCATCTTTTTCTTGATTTACATTCCAGAGGTTTTCAATGGGGTTCAGGTCTGGAGATTGGGCGGGCCATGGTAGGGTTTTGGTCCTTCATCCACACATTGTTTGACTTAGCTGTGTGGCTGGCGCATTGTCCTGCTAGAAAAAACAGTCCTCAGAGTTGGGGAACATTGCCTGAGCAGAAGGAAGCAACTGTTTTCCAGGATAATCTTGTATGCGGCTTCTTGATTCATACGTCCTTCCCAAAGTGTAATCTGCCCTATTGGACCATAAAGGATTGGAGTAAGGTAATTTTCTCTGATAAGTCTGATTTTCAGCTTTGCCCAACACCTGGTCGTCTAATGGTTAGACGGAGACCTGGATAGGCGTACAAGCCACAGTATCTTGCACCCACTGTGAAATTTGGTGGAGGATCGGTGATGATCTGGGGATGCTTCAGCATGGCTGGAATTGAGCAGATTAAACTTTGTGAAGGACGTATAAATCAAGCTGCATACAAGGTTATCCTGGAAAAACAGTTGCTTCCTTCTGCTCAGGCAATGTTCCCCATTTCTGAGGACTGTTTTTTCCAGCAGGACAATGCGCCATGCCACACACCTAGGTCAATCAATGTGTGGATGAAGGACCACCACATCAAAACCCTGTCATGGCCAGCCCAATCTCCAGACCTGAACCCCATTGAAAACCTCTAGCATGTAATCAAGAGGAAGATGGATAGTCACAAGCCATGACACAAAGAAGAATTGCTTACATTTTTGCACCAGGAGTGGCATAAGGTCACACAAAAGCAGTGTGAAAGACTGATGGAAAGCATGCCAAGACACATGAAAGCTGTGATTAAAAATCATGGTTATTCCACAAAATGTTGATTTCTGAACTCTTCAATGTGAACGTGGCCTAAGGGAAGTGTTGTAAATGAGTGTATACCTCATAGTATACATTTTTTTTGCGGTGGCCCTCTGTACGAAAGCTGCACTTTCCTATACAGTAAAACTAATGACATGCAGACATGTCGGCCTAGACGGAGGCCATTAAGAATACACTTTTGGCCTCCATCTGGTACCTGTGGCAAAATTACAGCCTACATCAGGGAAGGCTCCTGACATGTACGCACCATAATATTCACAGGCGTGTGTGTCTGTCACTATGTTTTAGTTGACATTTTTATATTCATAAATCAGAGCAGTGAAAAATAGGAAAATCTTCCCCGAAGATTACAAGTTCCTTCCTTTTCACAAGGTGCCCGGCTTCCTCCAGCCGATTAGTAGCCATTCCTTCCAGAGCACAGGTGGCATCTGGTGATCAGATTTTACACGGAGGCAGAGCAGGCGTAATGGAGAATTTTGGTATAAAAATTTTATTTTATTTCTTCACTTCTAGTCCAGTACCACTTAATTCCTTTCAAATAAGTCATTTTTTGGCAGTTCAGGGCGTTTCCTAAAGTTAGTAAGAAAAGTGTAGCATTTCATATCCAATGAGGTGTTTGTAATTAAAGTTGTGTGTGGTCTGAGCCTCCGAGCTTTCTACAAAGCTGCCACTTCCAGCACAATACATTTACAGTAAGTAAGATTTTATGGTTCACAGGATGCAGGGTTAAGATTGATTTTTATACTAATACACGTATTGCTGTCTTTGGCTAATGACCGAACATGTCTGGGTACAGTTAAGCAGTGTAGTATTTATAACACCAATTACAAGGGCAAAAAATTCTGTTGGTGTCTTTTTGTGACTGGCTTAGTCACAAAAATAACATGAACACGACAGGACTTTACTGGCAGCTGATCCACCGCCCTCGTACTTACAGAATAGTGGACGTCTAGGCGTAAACTCTTCAAGGCTGCTAATATTTGTTGAAGGGAACCTGTCACAACTTGAAATACTAATTACCTGCAAGCATAGGGTTAATCTGAGGGTATATAGCTGTTAAGTCTTGTGTAGCCAGGATACTTGAGCAGCGGCTACTGGGAGAAAATGACATTTTGTTCTCCCTGCAATAGGGCATATATAGTGAGTGTAAGGCTGGAGTCACACTAGCGTATGGCATCCGATGCGAGAGCATCAGATACGATATGCTAATGACCGCCGGCTCATGCTCTGCTGTGAGCATGAGCCGAGTGTCAAGTGACTGTCAAGCTGAGGGCGGGCACTGCAGAGAAGAGGAAGGGGTTAATCTCCCCATCTCCTCCATTGTCAGCCTGTGCGTATATCGCACTGCACTGGGATAACATCCGAGTGCAGTCTGATGTTTCTCTCGCACCCATTCACTCGAATGGGTGCGAGTGATACGGCTCTCGCAGAAAATTGCAGCATGTTGCGACTTTTCTCGCATCCAGAATCTGGATGCGACAAAAGCTGACCAACTGCTCGCCCTCATTGACTAACATTGGTCAGAGTTCATTTTTCACGTTCATGTGAGCGTGCCATAAGCGTACGGTTCCACTTGCATTTTGCGCAGACAAGTGCAATCTGATAAAACATCTGACTGCACTCGCGCCAGTGCAAAACTATAGGGCAGTGTCCATCTGCAATTGATTTCTCATGCCATATTGGCCTGAGAAAGATTCTCGGCTTACGCACCCCCATACAAGTCTATGGGAGCGTGTGAAACATCGCACTGTACTCGCATGTCATCCGACTGTAGTGCGATGTACGCAGACACAGGCAGTGGAGAAGATGGGGAGAAAGTGCTCCCCGCCTCTTCTCCGCAGCTGTGATACAATCGCAAGATCGCATCACAACAGCCACACTCACTGTATATTGAGTGGTGATTGTTACAGCTCACTGCATCGGTCAGATAACTATAAGCAAGCAGCTGCCAGAAGAATAAAACTTCATTTTCTCCCTGTAGCCGGCCATATCTGCAGGTAAATAGTGTTTCTGGACCTGTCTGAGGTGATTGACAGGTCTCTTCTATAATGAGACCTGTCCTTTGCTTTCAGTCACCTGCAGTAGCAATGTTTAGAGCTGGTCAGGGCTGAGTTGGACTAGTAAGGTCTCTGGTTATGGTTCCTTGCTAGAACTTTAAATGGGTTGTCAACTTCTCAGGCAACCCCTTCTCAATCTCTATGTCCCCCTTGTAAAATAATAACACCTATACTCCCCTCCATTGCCGGCACATTATGTCACAGAATCCTTAGAGGTAATTAGTGCTGGCTTCACTGTCCTTCCAGATGTCCATTACGTCCAAAGAAGTGAAGTGAGAGGGCAGTAGCAGCTCTTGCGTCTTCCAGATGTCTGGTTTGTCTGAAGGAGGGGAGAGTGAAGCCAGCACTGATTGGCCACAGCAATCACATGACATAATGTGTCGGTACAGGAGGTGAGTATAGGTGTCATTATTTTACTGGGGTGAAACGTGGCTTGAGAAGGGGTAGTCAGAGTAGTGGAAAACCCCTTTAAACTATATTTTATCTGAAACGCTCCAGCTGTCGTGCAGCCAGGCTCTTATTCATGCTGCCCAAACTTTAAGGGTGTTGTATATAGTTTTATTATACATTTCATAACATCACAGTTCTTGAGTTCTCTGCTTCTCTGAAGGCTTGAAATATTTGTTTCACTGTTTCTTGGTTGTGTCTGGAAGAAAACTTAGTGGCTACCAGTAAGTGGTGGGCACTGACAGGAGAGGGCTTCTGTGCAAGAACAGGAAGTGTGCCCCTTCCAGTCCAATAATGTGACTGTGACAGAAGCTTCGTGCTGTCTTGGAGGTGGAAGTGGCCCCCTACTAGTGGTATGTCTGCCCCTGTGTCCACCATTGCCACTAATATGGAACGGAGGCAGAAGGGAAGTCATTCATAAGTCATTTGGAAAAAGGTAGCCTGTGATGACTGTAGACAACATTGGTCCCACATGGGATGAAACTTTTTTTTTTCTATATGGCATATTTTTTACTTCACTGTTGTCTTGGACTACTGAACTGCAAATCTACTTTTTATAAGAGCTGTCGTAGTAGTGAAGATTGCAACTAATGCGGGCATCACACGATACGATCTATCGTGCGATTGCACGAGCGATCGTACCCGCCCCCGTCGTTTGTGCGTCACAGGCAAATCGCTGCCTGTGTCGCACAACGTCGTTAAACTCCCGTCACACGTACTTACCTGCTAAGCGACGTCGCTGTGGACGGCAAACATCCACTTCCTGAAGGGGGTGGGTTGTTCAGCGTCACTGCGACGTCACACAGCGGCCCGGCCACCCAATAGAAGCGGAGGGGCGGAGATGAGCGGGACGTAAACATCCCGACCACCTCCTTCCTTCAGCATTGCCGGCGGACGCAGGTAAGCTGTGTTCATCGTTCCCGGGGTGTCACACGGAGTGATGTGTGCTGCCCCGGGTACGACGAACAATCTGCACAAATGAGATTAAACGATTTTTTAAAAATGAGCGACATGTACACGATACACAATTTACAACCGATTTGCGAACGTTAAGAGTCGCTCTTAGGTGTCACACGAGACGACGTCGTGAACGATGCCGGATGTGCGTCGCGAAAACCGTGACCCCGACGACATATCGCACGATAGATCGTCTCGTGTGACGCCCGCATAACATTAGGCATCAGTTAAATATCATGTGTGTGTGTTTGGATTAGGCTGGAGGTAAACGGCGACATGTCCCGACAACAGACATTTTCAGTCATCAACATTTCTGCAACTTTGCCAACTTTGCTTGCGACTTGTTGTCAGTGACAACTTGTCACACAACTATTTTAGGGTATGATTTACTGTATAATAAAACAGCCAAGTGGCAGACGTGCCGTTATGCGTGCGTCTAACATTGAAGTCTATGGCATGTATGTGCCGTGCGTGCGTGTGTGTGCCATGCGTGTGTGTATTTGTCGTGTGTGTGTGTGTGTCGCGCAGTTTGGAATGATTAACTAAAAAGTGAAGTCCTCTGGAAACCTATGCGACTGTGTCCTTATATTTCTCAACCCAACACCATAGCAAATCATTACTTAGTGATTCAGTGTGTCGCTGAGATTTCACGTCTTTTGTAGCCCTAGCCTAATTTTTTTTTTATGTTGTTAGTTTTGTGAAAAAAAAGTTTTTAGAAATCTTTACTTTTGACGTCAAACATTTTGGTGTGGGTTGAAAGTGGTTTCTTTTAGGGGTGCTGAATGGTACTTTTTCTTCTTCAACAACTAGCATTTTTATCCACTCACCTTAATCTACCTCTTCTTATCAACGGCTCAATGGGAAGGACAGCTGTTGCGGTTGGAAGTAATTCTTTTGTATTTCTTTGTGATGCAACCCACTCAATGGATGGATCAAATGGCTGCCTAGCTCCAGCAGCAAGATGATCCAAATGTGGAAAGTGCTCAGACTAGGCTAATAGAATCTATACTCCTCTTCACCGATCCTCCGTAGCTCACATTCCATTGCTTATCCATTCCTCATTAGTCTCTGGTTCTCTGCTCCTGGTCCATCTTGACCCCGACCCACCAGAGATGAGCTGTGCAGGCCTACCGTAGCAGTCTGCCCGGACAGGACGGACAAGGAAACAGACCAATGGGGACTGTGTAAGCATCGGAAGCTGAACTGCAAGATATTGGGAAGATTGAGTATTAGAATCAATCCGCAGGGCCTGGTCTAGTGGCCATATTAGTAGTCTGTGGCCACCGGATAATAATATTTATTCATTTATATAGCGCTATTAATTCCAGAGTGCTTTACATACAATGGCAACACTGTCCCCATTGGGGCTCACAATCTAAGTTTCCTATCGGTATGTTTTTGGAGTGTGGGAGGAAACCGGAGAACCCGGAGGAAACAAACGCAAATACAGGGAGAACATACAAACTGCTTGCAGATGGTGTCCTTGGTGGGATTTGAACCTAGGACCCCAGCTCTGTAAGATTGCACTGCTAACTACTGAGATAGGATCCCTGAGAACTGCATCTTGTCTGCCAGCTCCTTTTTTGATTAGGGGTCTTGGCACAATGTCAAAATTGTGAAGTGACACAGATAAGACATTGCACCAAGCCGGCAAACCAAAAAAGGAGCCATGGATGACATCAGGAAAGAAGCGGTTCTCCCACACTCATTCAATAGCCCCGGATTATTGTTTTACACCAGTCTGTTCAATTTTAGAAAAAACAATTAGCAGTTGGATAACGCCCCTAACTGTCACCACGGGTAGCTTTTTGCCATTTTTATTTGACTTACAAGAAAATCCAGGGCTCAGGGATAGGTGCGTAGCACGGATCTCCTATTTGCACCTTCTTTTACTACAAATGGCCTGGTGTGCAAAAAAACTAAGATGGTTTTAGGAACTGTAATGAGGGGCGATGCAATTTTTCAGCGTCTGTTTTGAGTAACCTAGTGCCTTTTGTGAGTCAATGAAAGCCATGCTTTACCACCTGCTTTGATCTGTATAAACCACCTGCAAATACTTGTGTGCAAATCAGATATGTATGTGCAAGAAAGGCTGTTTCTGCCATTTATTAACCGGCTTTCCTTCTCTTCTCCAGGAATAGAAGACACATTCAGAACAGCAGCTACAGAAGTGAGCCTCCTCGCAGGGAATGAAGAATTTAATGCTACAAAATTGTTTGGAGTTGGTAAGTGGTATAATCTTAAAGATGTTGCCTGCTTTGATCAATCACTGATGGTTAAAGTGAGTCCGTCAGCACAAAATGACTGTCCAAGCACAGGCTCTTGGTTCACTCTTGGGTAGGACCAGCAGTTCTGTGCACTTTCCCACCTACTTTTGCATCGATCTCTGCCCTCTTACTTAATTAACAGCTCTAGCTTTAAAAGGAGCAAGAGAAGAGTAGAGAAATATGAAAAACAAGTTCTGTTCGGCCATGATTGGGCAGTAACGAACACCAGTGCTTGGTTTGAACAGTCATTTTCTGCTCATTACTTAGTGTCTCAGTGCAGGAACTCACCCTGCAGTGCCTCCACAGGAGAAACAGGGTATTACACAGCGCTCTTTAAAATCAATTGGCTGTTTCTTCAATACTGGAAATCTCAGGGTTTTCTACAAGGTCTATAGCCTCTTATTCCAGACTAGTAGATGGGGGTTTTGAACAAGATTAGTCGACACTGTATTTTCCAAACTCTTTCCACTTCAAAGTCTCATATTGTGTACTGGCATCTGTTATGGCACTTAATAAAGTACAAGGATCCTAGAGAAGCACTATGGTGGCAGTTTGGTCATTGTCATGTCTGTATCATCACTTCTCTACGGCATAAAGTATCACTATACTTAAAGTGCTCATGGTGGGATTATGGCCAATGCCTACATGATATACTGTAAAGCGGGCTTTACACGCTACGATATATCTAACGAGATGTCGGCGGGGTCACGTCGTAAGTGACGCACATCCGGCGCCGTTAGTGATATCGTAGCGTGTGACAGCTATGAACGAGCAGAAATACTCACCTTCTCGTTCATCGCTGACACGTTGCTCATTTTCTAAAAATCGCACGTCCTCTTGTTCATCGTACCCTGGGCAGCACACATCGCTACGTGTGACACCCTGGGAATGATGAACTGCAGCTTACCTGCGGCCACCGGCAATGCTGAAGGAAGGAGGTGGGCGGGATGTTACGTCCCGCTCATCTCTGCCCCTCTGCTTCTATTGGCCGGCCGCTGTGTGACGTCGCTGTGACGCCGAACGTCCCGCCCCCTTCAGGAAGTGGATGTTCGCCGCCCACAGCGAAGTCCTTTGAAAGGTAAGTACGTGTGACAGGGGGTTACAGCATTGTGCGACACGGGCAAGAAATTGCCCGTGCCGCAGAAACTATGGGGGCAGGTGCGATCGCAAATGCGATCACACGATCAATTGTAACATGTAAAGGAGGCTTTAGACACAAAATCGATATTTGTCAAGATATTCTACAAGAGTGGTTGCTATAAAAATTGGGCATGGGCTGGTACCGGTCTGGCTAGAAACTGTAACATATCTTCTATTTTTTTTTCCAAGATACTGATAGTTGCGAACGTTGGATGAACTGCAAAAGCGAATTCCTGAAGAAGTACATGCATAAGGTGGCCAACGATCTTCCAAGCTGTCCTTGTACTTATCCTACAGAAGTAGCCTACAGCACCGCTGACATATATGACCGCATTAAACGGAAAGAATTTCGTTGGAAGGACGCAAGTGGTCCGAAAGAGAAACTTGAGATTTACAAGCCAACAGCCAGATACTGCATACGCTCAATGCTTTCTTTGGAGAGCACAACTTTAGCTGCCCAACACTGCTGCTTTGATGACAGCATGCAATTAATCACCCGGGGTAAAGGTGCAGGAACCCCAAATCTGATCAGCGTAGAGTTTTCTGCAGAACTACATTACAAAGTAGACATATTACCATGGATCATGTGCAAAGGGGACTGGAGTCGGTATAATGAGGTACGGCCTCCAAACAATGGACAAAAATGCACAGAGAACCCCTCAGAAGAAGACTATTTAAAACAGTTCCAAGAAGCTCAAGAATTCTAGACATTTGCCGTGATGGAAAGATATTTATAGTAGAGTGGAGTCACCATTTTAGTGCTAGTCCTGTGTACTGTGGGATGTACAAGACTGGTACAAATACCTTGTTTGTAACCCATGCGGATATGTGTCTGTATCTAGTTACCTACACATCTCTATAAAAATTTGGCAGAGGTCAGTTTTTAATCTGGATCCTGTGAATTATTTACATGATGAAATTTTGCTTATTCCGACTATGATAAAAACGAAAATCAGTGTAAAAGACATTAACGGCTTTTGGTTATGGTAACCTAATGACCTGCCATTGCTTTTTGCTGCATAGAAGGCTTGTAATGCTGCTGCAATGGCCAGATAGTCCTCCAGTTGCTGCATGAGATTTTATTGATGGTAGCCCTAGCTTTATAGACTACATGGGCAGATCATACATAAGGCCCCTATGTCTATGAACATTTTTATATGAACAGGCAAATGTAGGCACTCCTAAATCCCACCGTCCTCTTAGAAACCTTTTTTATTTTTTCTTCTTTCCCAAGTAAGCAGTATCAGTAATCTGACAACCAGTCACCCACATAATTATAATGTGTAAAATTGATTGACCTGAATAACGTATTAAAGGAGAAGATGTTGGAGGTGATAGTCTACACCAGGGGTCCTCAACCTGTGGCTCAGGAGCCACATCTGGCTCGCGGGCCTATGATGTGTTTCTCATGGCTGTCTGCCAGCTAGTTACATTTGAACCAGGTCTTGCAAACAGCTATGAAGCGCAGTTCTTCAGATGGTTACATTTGTGAGTAGCCCTACACAGAAGAGCAGATCTGAAAGGAGGTAGCAACCCCTGGATCTTTGTTTACTGCCTCAATGTGGTAATTTTTGTGAAAAAGCTTTGGCTGTCATACTGGTAATGTGAAGTCTGGGTATCACTACTGTGTGGTGTGGGAGCATAATGTGGCTCACGATCCTCTCTGCGCTAAATGTGGCTCGCGACCCTCTGAGCTGAATGTGCCTGATGACCCTCTCACAGATCTGAATGTGGCTTGCAACCCTCTGTCAGAGCTGAATGTGGCTGATGACCCTCTCTCGGAGCTGAATGTGGCTTGCCACTCTCTCTCGGAGCTGAATGTGGCTTGCCACTCTCTCTCGGAGCTGAATGTGGCTTGCCACTCTCTCTGAGCTGAATGTGGCTTGCCACTCTCTCTCAGAGCTGAATGTGGCTCGCCGCCCTCTCTCTGAGCTGAATGTGGCTCGCCGCCCTTTCTCTGTGCTGAATGTGGCTCGCCGCCCTCTCTCGGAGCTGAATGTGGCTCGCCGCCCTCTCTCGGAGCTGAATGTGGCTCGCCGCCCTCTCTCGGAGCTGAATGTGGCTCGCCGCCCTCTCTCGGAGCTGAATGTGGCTCGCCGCCCTCTCTCGGAGCTGAATGTGGCTCGCCGCCCTCTCTCGGAGCTGAATGTGGCTCGCCGCCCTCTCTTGGAGCTGAATGTGGCTCGCCGCCCTCTCTCTGAGCTGAATGTGGCTCGCCGCCCTCTCTCTGAGCTGAATGTGGCTCGCCGCCCTCTCTCTGAGCTGAATGTGGCTCGCCGCCCTCTCTCTGAGCTGAATGTGGCTCGCCGCCCTCTCTCTGAGCTGAATGTGGCTCGCCGCCCTCTCTCTGAGCTGAATGTGGCTCGCGGCCCTCTCTCGGAGCTGAATGTGGCTCGCGGCCCTCTCTCGGAGCTGAATGTGGCTCGCGGCCCTCTCTCGGAGCTGAATGTGGCTCGCGACCCTCTCTCAGAGCTGAATGTGGCTCGCCACCCTCTCTCGGAGCTGAATGTGGCTCGCCACCCTCTCTCGGAGCTGAATGTGGCTCGCCACCCTCTCTCGGAGCTGAATGTGGCTCGCCACCCTCTCTCGGAGCTGAATGTGGCTCGCCACCCTCTCTCGGAGCTGAATGTGGCTCGCCACCCTCTCTCGGAGCTGAATGTGGCTCGCCACCCTCTCTCGGAGCTGAATGTGGCTCGCCACCCTCTCTCGGAGCTGAATTTGGCTCATGACCCGAAAGTTTGGGGACCACTGCTCTATACAGTTTTCTCTGAAATCAATGGGCTGTGTAATTTTCAGACTTGCTTGCAGGAGTGTTCAGCCTTCTGCTGACGCTGGACCCATACACGTCATCCTGGTTAATGGGCAGCTAAGCCAAAAACACACTTGTTTATTAAAGGGGTCCTCCACATTCATTTTCTTTCCTCCCATTGGTAGGAATATTCACCTTTTCCAGCTCCATTGCCAACTCTCTGCAGCTGCTCTAGGTGATGGTTTACAGGCTGCAGCAGTGGCATTATGACTACAGTGCACTTGACCAATGCAGCCAGTTCTTGGGCTCGGTGGCTCATGTAGTCTACGTCATCATCACTGCTGAACCCCGTGATTGACTGCAGCGGTAATATGCTCTATTGTCACAACATCGCCACTGCATCCTGTAAAGAATCAGCTCATCCACGTGCTGTAAAAATTTTCACATGGAAACTGATTTTTCATCCACAATATGTCAGTTTGCGGAGATTTGTTTTCGATATTTTTTTTTTTTTTCTTCCCTATTTGGAGAGCAAAATCTGCCATCAATTCCACAGCTAATGTATTCTTGTAGATCATAAAATTGTGCTGATATAAATAACACTATACCAGGCCTCCTGTGCCGACACGTCACTTCCAGCTGTCAGATTTGTAAGATATTTTAAAATAAAAACTTGTGATTGGTTGCCATTAGTAATGGTGGAGCCAACGTTTTAGTGTCTTTTAAAAAGACTTCTGGGTCAGAGATTTTGAGGTACAATATTCTTTCGTCTCCAAAATGTGTACCCTGGTGGATAGAAATGAGGGAGACAGAGGCCCTGATTCATCACGATTGGCAGTCTTCATAGAGAGCACGCTGTAGTGTGATGCGCCAAATTGAAGAAGATACAGGTGCCTCAACTTCCAGCTGAAGTGCCACTGCAAGAAGTGTACAGTGACTGGAGTACATTTGTATTGAAATTTATAGGGTAAATCATGATGAATTTATCAGGCTAAAGCGCCTCTCACATCACCAGTATTTTGTCGGAAAGGCGGATCCGGCACAAATGCGTTTCAGTTCCATTCATTTACAATGAAAGCACAGCAAGATGCGGTGACATGACGTTGCGTGCGTCATACACAACCGCATGTTCCGCATCTTGTCGCGCTTCCATTGTAAATGAATGGAACTGAAACGCATTTGTGCTGGATCCGGCTTTCCGGCAAAATACCGGTGATATGTGTAGCGCTTTACTCAACTATGCTCCACCCCAGCTCATGTTCTGGTCACTTTTCTACAATTTTGCAGGGTTGGCCGGGATTGGTGTAAAAACACCAAAAGTTGCTAAATTTTTGACAAAAAATTGCAACATTTCAAGCAGTTCTACACCAGAAAATTTTGTGTAAATGGATCGGTCGCAGAGTTGTCAGTTATTAATTCATTCTAGTGGCAAACTTCCAAGACTGCTTGGGCCTCTTCTTTAAACCCGATTAGCTATCTAATTGGTATTAACACCCAAGCACTCCTTTTTTGGATGCTTCCTCTCCCTATCCTGTCTGGAAACATGCTCATTCTGCATTGGTCATAAAAATTGTACATATTTGTCATGATTGATCACTGCCCTTATGTATCAGGTTTAGTCATCTTTTAAACAAAGCTTCCATTTGGTTGCATTTCATATCCAGATGTGTTTGACTTACAATATGGGGCTTTAAAGGGAACCTGTTAGCAGGTTTTTGTTATGTAATTTGAGATGAGCTTTATGTAGACTCTGAGACTTTCTTTATAACTTGATGCAGACACTGAGACCCTCATTACAGCGATTTGTCACTTACTACGCTGTGTGTTGCAGTTTCAATAAAATCAGTGTTTTAGCAGTAGGAGAGTATCACTACAGGACTGTTAGTCTTAGGCCCCCTTCACACGTCAGTGGTTCTGGTACGTATGTTGCAGTTTTTATATGTACCAGAATCACAAACATACGCAGACCCATTAAAATCAATGGGTCTGCGCACACATCACACGTATCCGTGTCTTCCGCACAGGGACCAGTCCATTTTTCTCTGACATCACTGATGTCCTACGGACCACACTATGGTGTGATCCGTGAAACGTACCAGAAAAATATGTACATTTAAAATAAAAAGCTTTTTAAACTCATCTGTTTCCATTGATGCTGTCTTCAGCTGCTGCTTCCAGGCCGGCTAATTATGCTCATACATATGCACTGCACCGCGACCTGGTAGTAGCTGCAGAGAGGATACAGCAGGGGCCGGAGACAGGAGAGCCGAAGACATCAGCGCTGGCGTCAGGTAAGTATAAGTGCCTGATCTCCATGTATTATCACGGATGCCACACGGAGAACACATGCGTTCCAAAATCACGGCACATGGAGGGACATACGCACCTTTCTCACGTCAGTGAAAAACGTGTGTTTTTTCACTGAAGTATGAAGAGGGCCTTAAGCCTGCTTTACACGTTACGATTAAGCATACGATATCGTATGCGATCATAACCGCCCCCATCGTATGTGCGGCACATTCAATTTTTTGAACGTGTTGCACAAATGATTATTTCCCGTCACACGTACTTACCCTTCCATACGACCTCGATGTGGGCGGCGAACGTCCACTTCCTGGAGTGGGAGGGACGTTCGGTGTCACATCGACGTCACGCGGCAGCCGGCCAATAGAAGCGGAGGGGCAGAGATGAGCGGGACGTAAACATCCCGCCCACCTCCTTCCTTCCGTATTGCCGGCGGGAGCCGCAGGACGCAGGTAAGATCTGTTCATCGTTCCCGGGGTGTCACACACTGCGATGTGTGCTACCTCGGGAACATTGAACAACCTCACGTTCAATTTTTAGGAATTGAACGACGTGAGTGCGATGAACTTTTTAACGTTCAATCGCAATCACATGTAGCTGTCACACGCTACAATATAACTTACGATGCCGGATGTGCGTCACTTACGACAAGACCCCACCGACACATCGTAAGATATATTGTAGCGTGTGACAGCTACATGTAAAGCCCGCTTTACACATCTAGTCAACTGCTTTGCACAACCCCGCCCCCCCACTGATTAGCAGTGTCAATGTACAGTGTTGCACAGAAAGCTGCTAATCAGTGGTGTGGGCGGAGTAATTTAGGGCTCCGCATTGTGAGCACTGCTAAATCTGCAGCGGGGAAAACAGTGATTGTATCAAAATTACAGCAAGCTGCCTAACAAATGACACAACATTGGAATCAGGGTCTCATCCTCTACATCATACTGCTATCGGATTACATATTAAAAACCTAGTGATAAATTTCCTTTAAAACCCCCAAAATAAGTGAAGGAAAAATAGAGCATTATTTTTAATTCTGCATTTTATGGGGGGGGGGGGTTGTGTTTTTTTTTTGTTTTACTTAATGAAAACCTTTCCTACTATAGTGGGTGACTTATAGCATGCTACCTTTTATAAAATGGACCCCTTGGTTATTTATACACAAATAGGAGAATTCAGGGTAGCTCATTACATGTGACTTATTTTTCAGGGACTAAACATATTAAGAAAAGTGGCACTTTCTCAAAAATACAGTATATTCAGCGTTTTGTCTTCTTTCTATATTATTTTGGTGTTTAGGCCTCACATTTATTATTTTTTGGGGTAGCCATCAGCCAAATGGAGTCTAAAGGAAGAGAATATTTGAAGAATGTGTGGGGTTCCTCTGTTATAGCTGTTTACAAATACTACAATATTTTTGTAAAGTATTTATTACGTTGTAGTTATGTCATGCATTGCGCATGTCTATTGTATTGTGATTTTATGGGGTTTTTTTTTTGCTTTCTTTTTATTTTTCCTCTGCTGGAATGTGATCACATATGTTGGACACAACCACCATGTTTGAAGCTGGTCATCTGTTATTTTTGATGTCCTTTAAGAAGGTAATGCTAAATAAATTCACCCAAAGAGGTTTTTTTTTCTTTGTCTTTAATCTTTTATATGTTTTAACATTTCATTAAAATCGACTGAAAATATCTTGAAAAATTAGGAACATAAATGTAAGGTTTCAGGCTTTCAAAGTAAAAATGTTAGGCCGGTTTTAGACGTCCGTGTTTCAGGTACATGTGACATCTGTTTTTAACATGGATGCCACACATACCCATGTTATTCTATGCTGTACTCACACAGCCGTTTGTTCACTCGGACCGTGTGACCCTTCATGGCCCCGCACGCACACAAGGAGACATATCCGTTTTTTCTCCGGCATGATGGATGTCACACTGATCGCACACTGATCTTATCAGTGTGACATGCACCAGAGAAAACGCGTGTCTTTTGAAATAAAAATATTTTCTATATTCACCTGTATCCAGCACTGCTTGCTGTCTCTGGCTCTGCTGTTTTTGCGGTTTCCTGCCTCTGACCCCCGCTAATTATGCTCATTGAATATTCACTGCACCTAGGACCTGGAAGAAGGAGCATCGCCGGTGACAGGTGAGTAACCAGCAGCAGTGTATGTGCAGTGACGTTCAGGAGGTCATCGGAGTTCCCAATGAACCCTGATGAACCTACGAAGTCACCGTCGTGCCACCTGCTATAGCACAGGTGTCGCAGGAGTGTCATCAGAGTTAACTCCGATGAGCTCCTGGATATCACTGCACACACACTTCTTGGTGAATACTCATCTGCCCTCGGCGATGCTGTCCCCTGCAATGCTCCTGCTTATTGAGTCACTCAAAATTTGAAAAGTTCTAATGAAAGATAGCATTTCTGATCTCTCGCGACTGAGTATGTCCTTTAAAGAGGTGGTCCACTACTTTTACACTGATGACCTATCCTTTGAATAGGTCCTTCATGTCTGATCGGCCTGGATCTGATACCTGGCACCCCTAATGATCAGCTGTTCTCGGTGCCGGCAGTGGAAGTAGGCAGCTGGAAATGCTCAGTTTTGGAGCTACCCCGTCAACTGATAGCAGCCGGGTACTGCACATCCACCTTTTATTGATTTGAAGGGGAGGCTGATGTGCAGTACCCAGCCGCGGCCACTATCAGAAGACTGGGCAGATCCGGAACTGAGCATTTCCAGCTGACTGCATAAAAAAAAGCTGATTGGGCACGGTTCGACACCTTGCACCCATCAATCAGACATTGATGATATCTCCTAAGGATCTACAGTATATAAAAGTAGTAGACAATCTCTTGAAATATGAGCCGTGTATAGGTTACAAACCCTACTAAAGACTTACAATGAGAAAATGACAGCATGCCCTAAGTGCGGTGTAATATTGATATAGATAGTGTACAGAGCCGGAACAGAGTAACTTGGCACACAGTGTAGTGGCTGTTCCAGGTACTGCAGTTCAGCTCCTATTGAGATGAATAGAAGCTGAGCAACGGTATCCAGGAGCAACCGCTACACAATGTACGGAGCTGTGCTTTTATGGCTCTATACACTCTTTAAATCCGGATGACAGTGAAGCCAATAACAGCTGATCTATGGGGGTGCCGGGGGTCACATTTCCACCAATCTGAAATTGACGACTTATCCGAGGGAAAGGTCATTAATATAGAAGGCAATATAAAACAGGATAAGAATACAGAGATTTTGTCTGTTACCATGATGATGTATAATCTGCATAGAAGCTATATCTTTTTTTATCACGGCGATCTTAAAATTGTTTAATTTCCTCTTTATACATTGGACTATAAAAAAAAAATTGCTACAAAGGTTAACCTGGCTTTTAAGACAATGTTGCTTTACTTTTTTTTTTTTTTCTAATTTGATTTGGCAATATTCTAATAAAATGTCATTTTAACATTATGTGGAACACGTCCATATTTCTATAATAAAAAGAAAATAGTTTCCTTTCAACGTAAAACACTGTGCAAATGATTTACGTAGGGGTAGAAAAAGTGATGTAAGAATGTTTTGAAAATTAGAAGAGTCCATAGTTAATTGATTAAAATAAACTAAATGCAAAGTCAGTAGGTGAAGAGAAATATAGATCTAATCAATATTTGGTGTGACCCTTATGCCTGCTTTACACGAGTTGACCCATCGTGTGATTTCACGAGCGATCGTACCCGACCCCGTCGTTTGAGCGTCACGGGCAAATCGCTGCCCGTGTCGCACAAAGTCGTGAAACCCCCGTCACACGTACTTACCTGCTGAGCGACCTCGCTGTGGGCGGCGAGCATCCTCTTTCTGAAGGGGGAGGGACGTTCGGCGTCACAGCGACGTCAAACAGCCGCCGGCCAATAGAAGCGGAGGGGCGGAGATGAGTGGGATGTAAACATCCCGCCCACCTCCTTCCTTCCGCATAGCCGCCGGGAGCCACTGGGCGCAGGTAAGCTGTGTTCATCGTTCCCAGGGTGTCACACGGAGCGATGTGTGCTGCCCCGGGTACGATGAACAACCGGCGCCATTTTAATTAAACAATTTTTTAAAACTGAGCGACGAGTACACAACTCACGATTTGTGAGCGATACTGCGTCGCTTGGAGGTGTCACATGAGACGACGTCGTGAACGATGCCGTATGTGCGTCATGAAATCCGTGACCCCGACGATGCATCGCACGAAAGCTCGTCTCGTGTAAAGCCCGCATTAGAGTTGAGCAAGTACCTACGGTAAGTATTCGTACTCGTAACGAGTACTATCTAATACTCGCAGCATGGCATGATGGACTTTTAATATTTTTCCAATAAAGGACTTTTAAATTTTATCTACTGGAACTGTGCTGGATCAACTTTTTTCATTTGAATTATGGATATCTAATACTCACGTATTCATTCCAAATAGTGTGTGTAATGCAAGTCACTAGGGAAATACTCGCAATGTAATGAGTAACCCAAATGCCGTACTATTCATGTGAGTAGCGAATAGTGCAGAATTCAAGTTACTCGTTACTTTGCGAGTTTTTCCCCATTGACTTGCATTACACACACTATTCGGAATGAATACACGAGTAGTAGACAGTACTCGTTATGTGGATAGCGAGTGCGAATAGTTAGGTACTCGCTCAACTCTAGTTGCCATCTGTTTCATGCAGAACAGCATCACTTCTAGGTAGTCAGGAATGTTGAAGGATTATCAGGTGTATGTGTAACCCATTATACCAAAATTGGTGATCATGATCTTCACCCAGCTTTAAGCCTCCATCATAGCATATGAAAATGATGAACAGCCAGAGCACCCTCTGCTACAAAGGTGAGGTTATGGAAGACAATTTAATGTTAGAGATCAATCAAGGCAATAAACAGGTTATTGTACTCCGGATTTATGGTGGAGCTCAATGGTAGGATGAATATCTGTGCGATAATGCACAAAAGACCGCAGCACTCCTTAGTTGCAGTGAAGAAAAGTTTATTGATCAGTCAACATGTCATGTTCATGGGTGCCACACTTTCGAAGATGGTCAACATTTTGGTCCTCCTGTACCTTGATCATGGCCTGTTAGGAGAGGTTGTTGTGTCTGCTGTCAATCTAAATTTTTTTTGTGCATTATACAACATGGCAAGATTGAGCATAGTATTAAGACTTAAGCGGGCTTTACACGCTGCAACTTCGCTAGCCGCCCCTATCGTTATGTGAAGATCGCTGCCATAGCAAACATTATCGCTACGGCAGCGTCACACGTACTTACCTGCTCGGCGACGTCACAACGACATCACTAAGCGGCCACCCAATCAAAGCGGAGGGGCGGAGATGAGCGGGACGAACATCCCGCCCACCTTCTTCCTTCCTCATTGCTGGCATGTGGCAGGTAAGGAGAGGTTCCTCATTCCTGCGTCGTCACACGTAGCGATGTGTGCTGCCGCAGGGACGAGGATCAACTTCGCCCAAGCGACAGCAGCGATAATTGGGAGAGGACCCCCATGTCAATGAAGAGCGATTTTGGACATTTTTTGCAACAATCCAAAATCGCTCCTAGGAGTCACATACAACGAGATCGCTACAGCGGCCGGATGTGCGTCACAAAATCTGTGACCCCAACGAGTTCGCTGTAGCGATCTCGTAGCGTGTAAAGCCACCCTTAGGGGTACTTTGCACACTACGACATCGCAAGCCGATGCTGCGATGCCGAGCGCGATAGTCCCCGCCCCCGTCGCAGCGATATCTTGTGATTGCTGCCGTAGCGAACATTATCGCTACAGCAGCTTCACATGCACTTACCTGCCCTGCGACGTCGCTCTGGCCAGCGACCCGCCTCCTTCCCAAGGGGGCGGGTCGTGCGGCGTCACAGCGATGTCACACGGCAGGTGGCCAATAGAAGAGGAGGGGCGGAGATGAGCGGGACGTAAACATCCCGCCCACCTCCCACCTTCCGCATTGCAGCCGGGATGCAGGTAAGGTGATGTTCCTCGCTCCTACGGCTTCATACACAGCGATGCGTGCTGCCTGCTGGACCGAGGAACAACATTGTACCGTCGCTGCTGCGAAATTATGGAAATGTCGGACCCTACACCGATCATACAATAACGACACTTTTGCGCTCGTTAATCGTATGTAAAAGGATTCAAATACTGCGATGTCGACAGCGAAGCTGGATGTGCATCACTTTCGATTTGACCCCACCGACATCGCACCTGCGATGTCGTAGTGTGCAAAGTACCCCATAGAGTAGTTCTACTGCATCAGGATGGTTTCTCCCGGGCAAAGACTTCAAAGCAGGGGTTTCAATATGGGGGTTCAATTAACTGAACTTTTTTTTTTTTTGTTTTTAACAAGCATCCTTACTTTGCAACATTTTTACACACCTGCCTACAACTTTTTTTTTTCCCCCCCAAAGTACTGTATGTCATTTATTAACCTTGTCAAGACCTTTGACTGGTACATCAAGGGTCGTGTTCCTGCATTTGAATCGGGCTAGCATGCCAATCCCACATTTTCACTGCACATGACAGCCAGATTTATCATGTGCCGGCAGGGAGCACGCCATTCCCCGCTCACAACAGCGCACCCATTACATGATCGTGGAGTGCCAATGGGTTGTTATGACAGTCGGGGGGGTCAGATGATGATCCCCATGTCTGTCAATAGAATCCTGTGAACACAAGCTGCGAGCCGGCATTCATAGGACATCATAATCTTTGCTACACAGAGTTGTGCTGATGCACCACTCTGTATCACCACTTTGTATAGCAGAAGCGATTGAATGATCGCAGCTTCAAGCCTCAAAGGGGGCCAGCAAATGTAATAAGTGGAACAGTTTTTAAAAAGAATAAAAAAAAATCAAATCACCCCCCTTTTGCCCCACCAAAAATAAAACAATAAAAAAATACACATACAGTTAGGTCCAGAAATATTTGGACAGTGACACAATTTTCGCGAGTTGAGCTCTGCATGCCACCACATTAGATTTGAAATGAAATCTCTACAACAGAATTCAAGTGCAGATTGTAACGTTTAATTTGAGGGTTTGAAAAAAAATATCTGATAGAAATTGTAGGAATTGTACACATTTCTTTACAAACACTCCATATTTTAGGAGGTCAAAAGTAATTGGACAAATAAACCAAACCCAAACAAAATATTTTTATTTTCAATATTTTGTTGCGAATCCTTTGGAGGCAATCACTGCCTTAAGTCTGGAACCCATGGACATCACCAAACGCTGGGTTTCCTCCTTCTTAATGCTTTGCCAGGCCTTTACAGCCGCAGCCTTCAGGTCTTGCTTGTTTGTGGGTCTTTCCGTCTTAAGTCTGGATTTGAGCAAGTGAAATGCATGCTCAATTGGGTTAAGATCTGGTGATTGACTTGGCCATTGCAGAATGTTCCAGAATATCAGACATTGATGGCCTATCCTCAGGAGAGCCCAACAAGGTAAAAATAGTGCACAAAGTCTTTAAGACAAATGCTGTCAATGTGACATAACTAAAACCCTCTTTAGCAATCATCCTTTGTATATGTATATGGGCGCTATATTTTCCCCTCTAGTCTTCTGACAATATTCTCATGCTATTTTATTTGACTGACACCATAGCCATATGAGGACTTGTTTTTTGCGGTACAAATTGTATTTATGAATGACATCATTTATTTTATTATGTGACGCACTGAAAAGAGGGAAAAAAGAATTCCAAGTGTGTTGAGAATGCAAAAAAAGTGCAATTCTACAATTTTTTTTTTTTTATTTACCGTACTTTGTTCACTATATAGTCAAACTGACTAAGCAATATGATTCAGAATATGGAGCTGCGTGAGGGCATATTTTTTGTGCCCTGTAGTAACATTTTTACAGAAACTGTGTTTTGATCATCTCTTATTGCAATGTGGTGGCAAAAAAAAAAAAAAAAATAAAATAATTCTGGCGATTTCATTTTTTTCTCATTACACCATTTACTGATTGGATTAAATTTACTTTATATTTTGATCAATTGGAAGTTTACTAATGGTGCGATACTAATTACAGTTAGGTCCAGAAATATTTGGACAGTGACACAAGTTTTGTTATTTTAGCTGTTTACAAAAACATGTTCAGAAATACAATTTCACATCCAAATCGGAGAAAGGGTTTAGGAATCATAGCTCTGTAATGCATAGCCTCCTTTTTCAAGGGACCAAAAGTAATTGGACAAGGGACTCTAAGGGCTGCAATTAACTCTGAAGGCGTCTCCCTCGTTAACCTGTAATCAATGAAGTAGTTAAAAGGTCTGGGGTTGATTACAGGTGTGTGGTTTTGCATTTGGAAGCTGTTGCTGTGACCAGACAACATGCGGTCTAAGGAACTCTCAATTGAGGTGAAGCAGAACATCCTGAGGCTGAAAAAAAAGAAAAAATCCATCAGAGAGATAGCAGACATGCTTGGAGTAGCAAAATCAACAGTCGGGTACATTCTGAGAAAAAAGGAATTGACTGGTGAGCTTGGGAACTCAAAAAGGCCTGAGCGTCCACGGATGACAACAGTGGTGGATGATCGCCGCATACTTTCTTTGGTGAAGAAGAACCCATTCACAACATCAACTGAAGTCCAGAACACTCTCAGTGAAGTAGGTGTATCTGTCTCTAAGTCAACTGTAAAGAGAAGACTCCATGAAAGTAAATACAAAGGGTTCACATCTAGATGCAAACCATTCATCAATTCCAAAAATAGACAGGCCAGAGTTAAATTTGCTGAAAAACACCTCATGAAGCCAGCTCAGTTCTGGAAAAGTATTCTATGGACAGATGAGACAAAGATCAACCTGTACCAGAATGATGGGAAAAAAAAAGTTTGGAGAACAAAGGGAACGGCACATGATCCAAGGCACACCACATCCTCTGTAAAACATGGTGGAGGCAACGTGATGGCATGGGCATGCATGGCTTTCAATGGCAGTGGGTCACTTGTGTTTATTGATGACATAACAGCAGACAAGAGTAGCCGGATGAATTCTGAAGTGTACCGGGATATACTTTCAGCCCAGATTCAGCCAAATGCCGCAAAGTTGATCGGACGGCGCTTCATAGTACAGATGGACAATGACCCCAAGCATACAGCCAAAGCTACCCAGGAGTTCATGAGTGCAAAAAAGTGGAACATTCTGCAATGGCCAAGTCAATCACCAGATCTTAACCCAATTGAGCATGCATTTCACTTGCTCAAATCCAGACTTAAGACGGAAAGACCCACAAACAAGCAAGACCTGAAGGCTGTGGCTGTAAAGGCCTGGCAAAGCATTAAGAAGGAGGAAACCCAGCGTTTGGTGATGTCCATGGGTTCCAGACTTAAGGCAGTGATTGCCTCCAAAGGATTCGCAACAAAATATTGAAAATAAAAATATTTTGTTTGGGTTTGGTTTATTTGTCCAATTACTTTTGACCTCCTAAAATGTGGAGTGTTTGTAAAGAAATGTGTACAATTCCTACAATTTCTATCAGATATTTTTGTTCAAACCTTCAAATTAAACGTTACAATCTGCACTTGAATTCTGTTGTAGAGGTTTCATTTCAAATCCAATGTGGTGGCATGCAGAGCCCAACTCGCGAAAATTGTGTCACTGTCCAAATATTTCTGGACCTAACTGTATGGCCACTCTTTGTTATTGTGAATGGGATGTACAACACCGGCTGAATGATCGCACTTGAAATTGGAAGGTGCTCTAGCCATCAGACACCCGTGGCCAGACATTTATGCCTTATCTATGTTGGGAATCCTTTGGCAGTCTGTGGATATTCCTACTTTGCAGAGTTCAGTGGCTTCACCCCTGGCACCATTCTTCTTGATCACATTTTAATCTAGAGAGCAGATCTTGCTCAACATTTCTTGATATGGGGAGCGTTGGGCTCTAGAGGACACCGATAAATCATACAGTTTAGCCATCTAATCTATCATTTAGTTTTCACATAGAAATATTATATTTGTGCATGCAGTTATTCTTTTCCATTTCCAGGTTTGGATCATCCATACCTTTTTTTTTTATGTAAGGTGTGATTTTATTTTGAATTTTTATTTATTTATTTTTTTTATACCTTCGAGCAGATAGTTATATGTATTCCTCCTCCATGTTACGTTAACATGACAATCTCGCCCTTATTCACAGTCAAAGTACGGTATTTCTGCCAAAGAAAAAAAAAAGTAGATTTCTGTTCCTTAAAAACAACATCCTCTGTATTTTTGTTGGCAATGTGACAGCAAACTTTCTGTTTCAAGTGGAAATGACTGATTTTAGACTTCATATTTATTTTTTCTACCTTTCCGGCTTCAGACGTTCAGCCAGTCATTCCGCGTCTCGTTTATCCATTCATATTTTAGAATCCATTTTTATGCTGCAAAGGAAAAATAATGTGCGCAGATAGAGCCATAAAATATGTTACGAGAACATGAGTCCTTGTCACAGACTGCTCTTGTGTTTCTCCGACTTCTGTATGACTACATTGGTAACACAAGTAAAGCTATTTTAATGACCGCCACACTCTCGGGGGCTGCTGATGGATCTCCACATTTGTAAAAGAGCAACTCAGGCTATTTGGAAACAAACTCTGGAAATACTTTGATGATTGACAGATTTCCTACTTTCTAAGAAATGTAGGCTCAAAGAACATAAACTAACAGCAAGCACTGAAATGTATATGAGAAATAAAATAGAAAAAAACATAGTGGCCGGGGAAAAAAATCTTTTATTTTTGACTTTACAAGCAGCTAACATGACTTCATCCATAAATCTTTCTTTCCACACCACTGAACACAAAATGTTGTTCCTATTATGTAAGGCCTTGTTCATGCTAGCATGTATTTAATATAAAAAAAAAATATATAGACACTGTGTGTGTGTAAAATATATATATATATATATATATATATATATATATATATATATATATATATAGTGTACATACATACAGTTATATATATATATATGTATATACACACACACACACACACTAAAGGGGGATTTACACGCTACGATATCGTTAATGTTTTGTCGTCGGTGTCAAGTTGTTAGTGACGCACATCCGGCGTCATTAACGATATCGCAGCGTGTGACACTGACCAGCGACCTTAAGCGACCTCAAAAATGGTGAAAATCGTTCACCATGGAGAGGTCATCCCAAACTCAAAAATCGGTAAGGGTTGTTTATCCAGGTGGTTCATCGCTCATGCGGCAGCACACATCGCTATGTGTGACACCGCAGGAGTGAGGAATGTCTCCTTACCTGCCGCCGGCCACAATGCGGAAGGAAGGAGGTGGGCGGGATGTTACGTCCTGCTCATCTCCGCCCCTCCGCTTTGATTGGCCGGCCGCTTAGTGACGTTGCGATGACGTCGCTGTGATGCCGAACGTCCCTCCCCTTGAAGGAGGGATTGTTCGTCAGTCACAGCGACGACGCCGACCAGGTAAGTATGTGTGACGCTGCCGTAGCGATAATGTTCGCTACGGCAGCGATCACAAACAATCGCATGCGCAACGGGGGCGGGTACTTACACGCTAGCTATCGCTACAAATTGCTAGCGATATCGCTACCGTGTAAAGCCCCCTTTACTCTCTATATATCTATATCTATATATATATATATATATATATATATATATATATATACACACACACTGTATACAGCTCTGGCAAAAATTAGGAGACCACTGCAAAATTCAGTTTCAGTTTTTCAGATTTTTCTCTTTATAGGTATATTTTTGAGTAAAACATAAATTGCTCTTTTATTCTATAAAGTACTGATAAACTACATCAATGATATGTCCTGGTTTGAACAGATCCTCATGTAGAGTGACTTTGTGGAGTTGCATCTTTACGGTATCTGTGATATGGCAGACATTGACAACTTCCAGTTAGTGAAGAGATCTGCCTTCAAGGAAAAGGCTCTTGTGGATATGCCAAAAATGTCTAAGGTGGAAATACATTGGCCCCGATTCATTAAGATCAGCGATTTTCTCACCAGTTTTAATGAGAGTCCATGCTGGAATCAAACAGTCCTGATTTATTACGAGGCACGAGCCTGAATTACAGGAGCAGCTAATGAGTGGTAAGACCCATCCTGAGAGATCACGTAAGAAAGGCCATAGCTCGTCATGAATAAGATAAGCTGTGGTTTTCTGCATCCCTGTCCCATCCCAGCTTCACCCATTTTGGTAGAACTTGGGAGTAAATCACCTATAATTATAATCCAGGCATTATAGGTCATGCGCACATCTAAATAATGAACACCAGAATAATGAAAAATGCGTGCCCAAATGTATAAAACACATCTTTTCATTACATTGATTGTACATTGATAGTGAGGTGTCAAACACAGCAGGGGCATGCTGGACTTCCCTGCATGTGAGTTTCTAGTCCTGTAATATTAATTGTCCTGCTGCTTAACCCTAGAACGCATACCTGGGGCCTCGCAGGCCTGCTAGGTCATTTGTTTTCTATGGTAGATTGAATTGCTTGCGCGTTCTAGGGTTAAACAAACTTAGCAAAAGATCAGACTGTGACAAAACAGGCATGCCTGAACTTTCTGTGTTAACTGTTGCAGCATGCTGGCTTCAGTTTACATAGCAAAAACCTGCTGACTAGTGTTGAGCCACCCCCCTAGTGTTCGAGTTCGGTTCGTCGAACAGTGGCTCAGTTCGGCGAACACCTTTGAACCCCATTCAAAACAATGGCAGGCAAACACATAAAAACATATAGAAAACACCTTCTAAGGTGTCCAAAAGGTGAGAAACAACTCACAAGACACCACAAACACATGGAAAAGTGACAAGCACATATACTCATGCGAAAACAAAAGAGCTGGATGAGTAAAAGGAGGAGGATTCACAGATATAGGCATGTCATGCCCTTCTAAAATCATGTAAAACACATCAAGGGGACTTCAAGCAGAGTCTCCCTTTTTTCCCAAAAATTGGGCCACACACACACCACTTCAGTGGCAGCACTTGTCCCCCAGTTGCAAACTTGACATGTTGATTTGCATCAAGCACATTCAAAAATACGCCAGCCTTTACTGTCCCCATGACGACGCAGGGGTAGCAAAGTCCTTGCTGAACCATGACTTGTTCATCTTGGAACATTTTAAAAAAAAAAAAACAGCAAGGGGACTCCAAGCAGAGTCTCCCTTTTTTCCAAAAATTGGGCCACAGACACCACTTAAGTGGCATCACTTGTCCCCCAGTTGCAAACTTGACATGTTGATTTGCATCAAGCACAATCCAATCCACAAGCCTTTACTCTCCCCCAGGATAACAGGATGGCTGAGAGAGAACCGGGTTAAATGCTGCGCTAGAAAACCACACTTCCGATGGATAAAGTGAAATCCTTTCCTTTATTGGCACAAGTCTACGCGTTTCGAAGGCATACCGCCTTCTTCATCAGGACAAAACAGTACAAGAAAAGAACAGCATGACATGTGCTGCTGCACGGCGTGAGATATAAAGCATTGAAAAAAATGAGTAACCACGTCATCAGGAATGATGTCAGAGAGCCAGTGACTCATTGCCACGTGGAGCTCTTAGAGAGGAAATGGAAAGAGAAAAAAAAAAAAAAAAAAAGAGGAGAGAGAAAGAGAAAAAAAAGTTTATGGTTGTGATTAGAGATAGGGTGTAACCAGTTGCACTTGCTGGAGTGCTGGATATATAAACCAGTTTGATATAATCAGAACGAAGAAAAAAACAGTGACACTGAAAGATTGATGTGAACAATCGTGAAAAAAATATATATATGTGTATATAAAAAAACTTTTTTTTTTTTTTTTTTTCGCTGTGAATAAATATAAATGTAAATGAATATGCAAATAAAATGATATAAAAAGATATATATCTATTTGATTATATGTGTATGCATATACCTATATGAAAAATCTCTTTATTTACATATATATAACATGTGTATATATAAAAAATGCAAATATAAAAAAATATATATAAATAAAACATGGGGATAAAATGTGTATGGGTGTATAAAAATTGCTAAAGGATTAAAAAAATTAAAGAATTCATATGGACTGGTATATGAAAAAAGTGTATATAGAAAAATTTTTTTTAATATTCGTGTTCTCATCCAACAATTATAAAGAATAATGACCAATAAAAGGCCAAAGAGAAAAAAAATTTTTTGTTTCATTGGAACTGTAGGGCAAAGTGTATTTAAAGAAGCAGAGTCGCTGCGATAGAAAATATGTGAGACAGGGGTGAAAAGAGTTCAAGCCAGATCGTGAGAAAAAAATGTACTGAGCATGCGTGAGCAGGCAACGCTCACTATTATCTGAACCCACTGCCAGAGGTGATGCAAGGACAAAGCGTGGGAAAAAATAAAAATAAAAAGCGCATGCGTGAATGAAGGAGATAGTCGGAATGAGAAATTAGGGTGAATAAATCTGAAAGATCAGAAAAAACAATTTGAAACAACTATATATAACAGATAAATTAGTGTAAATGATTGTATACTAGCGAAAAAAGAAGAAGCATGATGCAAGAAAGAAATAAGAGGCAACTGTGTGCGCTCCCAAAAGAAAAAACAATAAAGAGAGAAAATATATATGTGTATATATATGCCTTATGGTCGCGATACTCAATTAGAATTATGCACAAACCAAACAGAGAAAAACACATGTACATTAAAAAGGAGGGGCAATTAGCGGATGAAAGGACAATATGTGTGTTGTACATGGACATATGCCTTTAGATTTGGTGGTATGTCCTTTCATCCGCTAATTGCCCCTCCTTTTTAATGTACATGTGTTTTTCTCTGTTTGGTTTGTGCATAATTCTAATTGAGTATCGCGACCATAAGGCATATATATACACATATATATTTTCTCTCTTTATTGTTTTTTCTTTTGGGAGCGCACACAGTTGCCTCTTATTTCTTTCTTGCATCATGCTTCTTCTTTTTTCGCTAGTATACAATCATTTACACTAATTTATCTGTTATATATAGTTGTTTCAAATTGTTTTTTCTGATCTTTCAGATTTATTCACCCTAATTTCTCATTCCGACTATCTCCTTCATTCACGCATGCGCTTTTTATTTTTATTTTTTCCCACGCTTTGTCCTTGCATCACCTCTGGCAGTGGGTTCAGATAATAGTGAGCGTTGCCTGCTCACGCATGCTCAGTACATTTTTTTCTCACGATCTGGCTTGAACTCTTTTCACCCCTGTCTCACATATTTTCTATCGCAGCGACTCTGCTTCTTTAAATACACTTTGCCCTACACTTCCAATGAAACAAAAAAAAATTTTTCTCTTTGGCCTTTTATTGGTCATTATTCTTTATAATTGTTGGATGAGAACACGAATATTAAAAAATTTTTTTCTATATACACTTTTTTCATATACCAGTCCATATGAATTCTTTAATTTTTTTAATCCTTTAGCAATTTTTATACACCCATACACATTTTATCCCCATGTTTTTTTTATATATATTTTTTTATATTTGCATTTTTTATATATACACATGTTATATATATGTAAATAAAGAGATTTTTCATATAGGTATATGCATACACATATAATCAAATAGATATATATCTTTTTATATCATTTTATTTGCATATTCATTTACATTTATATTTATTCACAGCGAAAAAAAAAAAAAAAAAAGGTTTTTTTATATACACATATATATATTTTTTTCACGATTGTTCACATCAATCTTTCAGTGTCACTGTTTTTTTCTTCGTTCTGATTATATCAAACTGGTTTATATATCCAGCACTCCAGCAAGTGCAACTGGTTACACCCTATCTCTAATCACAACCATAAACTTTTCTTTCTCTTTCGCTCTCCTCTTTTTTTTTTTTTTCTCTTTCCATTTCCTCTCTAAGAGCTCCACGTGGCAATGAGTCACTGGCTCTCTGACATCATTCCTGATGACGTGGTTACTCATTTTTTTCAATGCTTTATATCTCACGCCGTGCAGCAGCACATGTCATGCTGTTCTTTTCTTGTACTGTTTTGTCCTGATGAAGAAGGCGGTATGCCTTCGAAACGCGTAGACTTGTGCCAATAAAGGAAAGGATTTCACTTTATCCATCGGAATTGTGGTTTTCTAGCGCAGCATTTAACCCGGTTCTCTCTCAGCCATCCTGTTATCTACTATTTCTGCATCGGGGCTGCTGCTGACCACTGCTGCATAATCTGCCTATATGCTTGCATAGGAGTTGTGCCTGTCACAACTGAAACAGGTGAGTGCCTGTCTTTACATGTGTATTCCCTCATCCATCAGATAAGACCCTATTTCTGCGCTTGTTTCTTCCACGGTTTATTCTCCTGATCTCCCCCAGGATGACACAGGGGTAGAAAAGTCCTTGCGGATCCATGACTTGTTCATCTTGATGAACGTTAGTCTGTCCACATTGTCACTGGACAGACGCGTGCGCTTATCTGTCAGCACACACCCAGCAGCACTGAAGACACGTTCAGAGACAACGCTGGCAGCTGGACACGACAAGATCTCCAAGGCGTAAGTGGAGAGCTCTGGCCATTTTTCAAGATTTGAAGCCCAAAATGAGCAAGGCTCTATTTGCAAAGTCATGGCATCGATGTTCATTTGGAGATACTCCTGTATCATCCTCTCCAGCCATTGACTATGTGTCAGACTTGTTGTCTCTGGTGGCCTTGCAAAGGATGGTCTAAAAAAATTTTGAAACGATTCAAAAAAATTGCTGTTACCACCAGATACGGTGTTGCTGGTACGGTTTGACTGATGTTGACTCGACAGTCCCATGGTTGGCAAGTTACAACTGTGAGATTCACTCTGTGCACCACTGGTGTTTAGTGGAAAAGACAAGCTAAGATTAAATAACAGCTTCTGCTGATATTCCTGCATACGTGCGTCCCTTTCTATGGCTGGAATTATTTCGCCAAATTTTGTGTTGTACCGGGGATCTAAGAGTGTGGCAACCCAGAAGTCAGCATTACTTCTAATTCGGACAATCCGAGGGTCATGTTGTAGGTAGTGCAGCAAGAAGGCGCTCATGTGTCTTGCGCATCCATGCGGACCAAGTCCTTGCTGTGTTTGTGGCGGCGAGGTGATAACCGTGCTTCCTTCCTCTGACCTCTCCCCCCAACCTCGAACAACCGAAATTTGATCAAGGTCTCCCACATCTGCTGAGTCTTCCAAGCATGCCCATCGCCGGTTCGTCCTCCATTTCTTCCTGGGCTCCTGCACCTTCCTCAACAATTTGACTGCTACCATGCGCCCTTGTTAATCCCTCTCCCCCACTGTCCCATGCCTGCCGCCTTGGTGATGCTGAACGTCTGGACCTTGTAGATCTTGGTATCCTTTCCACATATGAATCCTCCTGTACTTCCTGCCCTTCCTCTTGTCCCACCACCTGACTCGGACTAGTGTTTATAGTGTGCTCCAGCATGTAAATTACTGGAATTGTCATGCTGATAATGGCATTGTCAGCGCTAAACATCTTCGTCGCCATGTCGAAACTCTGCAGAAGGGTGCATAGGTCCTTGATCTGAGATCACTCCATCAGCGTGATCTGCCCCACCTCTGCATCTCGTTGGCCCAGGCTATACATCATAACGTATTGCACCAGGGCTCTGCAGTGCTGCCACAGTCGCTGCAACATGTGGAGAGCCGAATAACAGCGTGTCGGCACATCGCATTTCAGGCGGTGAATCGGCAGGCCGAAAGACTCCTGGAGCGATGCAAGTTGGTCAGCTGCGCTGTTTGAATGGCGGAAGTGAGCAGATAGTGACCGTACCGCACACGGCCTTCATTGGCTACAGGTTGAGTGGAGACAACCATTGATGAAACTCGGTCTCCAGAGCTGACCACAACTGGGCAGCTGTGTGACTCTTATTTCCCAAACATTTCAATGTAAAGACCTCCTGATGCCATTGAGCTCTGCTGCCAGCATTGTAAGGAGGTGTGCGGGATTCCTTGTGCGCAGTTACAACGCGGGTGGCCTGACCAGACAGGCTTTGGGCAGAGGTGGAGGACCCAGACAAGGTTGAGGAGGCAGAAGCAGTGGAGGAACTTCTACATACAGAGGATTGACAAACAACTCGTGGGGACGGGAAGTTCAGCAGACCCTTCTCCATCTCTCACCATAGTTACCCAGTGCCCAGTCAGCGAGATATAATGCTCCTGTCCTTGCTTACTGGTCCAAGTATCGGTGGTGAAATGCACCCTGTCACGCACAGAGTTTCTCAAGGAAGCGGTGATGTTGTGTGCGACATGCTGGTGTAGCGCAGGCACACCTTTCTTGGAGAAGTAGTGGTAACTGGGCATCTGTTACTGGGGCACTGCGACGGACATAAGGTCTCGAAAATCCTCAATGTCCACAGGCGGAAAGGCAGCTTTTCTGTAGCCAACAGCTTAAAGAGGGTGAAAGTCAACCTCTTAGCTTTGTCATGGTTAGGAGGAAATGGCCTTTTACTTGTCCACATCTGAGGGACCGGGGGCTGGCTGCTATGCTGAGATGGTGTTGAGTAGGGTGTCCCATGAAAACTGCTCATCTGTGAGGAAAGTGCAGGCGGAGACATTATGTTGCCTTCATCCCAAGATGGTGCTCTCGATGTCTGAGAGAGCTCTACACCAGCAGCTGTTTCCCCTTCCAAAACAACTGACGACCTGCCAATCACACTGCCTGTTGCGGTTAAAGAGATGGAAGGTCTGCGTCGCAAAGCATGTGTGACTGCTGTCCCCACAGTCATAGAAGATGAAGAGCGCGCGGATGCACTTGAAGGGGCAGACGGTGGTTGGCCCGCTCCGCTAGGCCGCATTGTAGCACAGTGAGCTTCCCACTGGGACTTATGCTTGATATCCATGTGACGGTTCATGGACGAAGTAGTCAAACTAGTGAGGTTTTGGCCTCTACTTAGAGATTGGCGACAAATCTTACAGATGACATGAGTTGGGAGATCCTTTGCGATGTCAAAAAAGGACCAGGCTAGGCAAGGCTTAGAGCCCATGCGACCTGCAGAGCCACCACGACTTGTGCTCAGAGGCAGAGTTGTGACTGAGGATGCAGTTATTGACGTGCTTCCAGTACTCCATTTCTGTCCAGGAAGGCGCAAGCTAACCTCGTCGTCAGTCGCATGCTCCTCCATTGCCTCTGCTGACCTCCTCGAGTGCCTGACTGTGGGTTGACAGTAAGTGGGATCTACAACCTCATCATCAACCTGTGTGTTTGCACTCCCCTCGTCCTCAGACCTAACCTCTTCCTGCCCTGACTGAATAGTTAAGTTGTCATTCCAATCAGGTATCTGAGTCTCATCGTCATCAGTATGTTCCTCATTGTCTCCACCAAGAGACGTTACAGTTTGGGAATGAGGGTCTACATTATGCTCAGAAACTTCTTCATCAGGGCCTGAATCTGATTCACAAAGCTTCTGGGCATCACTGCAGATCATTTCCTGGTCTGGACTCACTGTAGCTTTGGAGCAGACCTCTGATTCCCAGGCTACAGTGTGACTGAACAGCTCTGCAGACTCACTCATCTCTGTTACCCCATACTCTGCAGGGCGGATGGAGACTTGAGAGCTGGTAGAAAGCAAGTGCGATTGGCGTGAAAACTCAGAGGACTGGAGTTTTTCGGATGTTGAAGTTGAGGTGGAGGAGAGGCCACTTGATGGAGCACTTGAGATCCATTCAAGCATGTGCTTTTTTTGTGCATCATCTACCTTTGTTAGAGTTGTTCGGTTCCGTAAAAAAGGGATCACATCAGATTGTCCACGGAAAGCAGTAGACATCTTACTTTTGCTGGAAGATGGCCTTTCTTCAGCAGATGTTACTGTAGCTTTACCACCTACCCCACGGACACATACTTTTTTTTTCCCTTTCCAACAAGCCTGTTCCCCTTTCCACCAGCATCTGTCCTTTTGCCACTCATTTTGTTTGTGATCAAATTGGACACTTAAAATGTAGCAAAAATGGAGAGGTGGTGTAGATTGCAGAGGTGGTCTAGCTTTAGTGACAGCTGAAGAACCAACACTGACTATCCCAGACAATGAAAATATGGCCCTAAAAATGGCAGTACTTTTTGCAATTAAAATTGCATAGCAAAAATGGACAGGTGTGCAGAATGCACAATTGGTGTACCTTGCTTGACAGCAGAGGAACCCTAAGTTAGTATCCCAGACAATTTTAGTATGCCCCTAAAAGTGGCAGCACTTTTTGCAATTAAAATTGCAAAGCAAAAATGGACAGGTGTGTAGAATGCACAGTTGGTGTACCTTGCTTGACAGCAGAGGAACCCTTACTTAGTATCCCAGGCAATTTTAGTATGCCCCTAAAAGTGGCAGCAATTTTTGCAATTAAAATTGCAAAGCAAAAATGGAGAGGTATGTAGAATGCACAGGTGCTGTAGCTAGCTTGTCAGCAGAGGAAGCCTCACTTTCTATCCCTGCCAATGAAACAATTCCCCAAGGAATTGCCTGAGCTGATTTAGCCAGACGCTGTGATATAAACCCCTGCACAGCGCTGGCACAGACCTGCCTAGCAAAAATGGCTATGAACGGCTGTAATGTAGCCCTGAAAAGGACTTAAATTACAAGTAGTCCCTAATCCCTAAAGCGATGTGTAGATTGCACTGTATATCTATAGCGCACACAGCAGCAGCAGCGGGAGCGGTGACTGTCACCCACCCGCAGCAGAGAGATAATAGCGGCGACGGGGAAAATGGCCGGGTTTTATAGGGCAAAGACATATGACATGCACAGCCAATGACACATGCCCTTGCTTGTTTGGCAAAAATCCACTTTGCTATGTGTGTGTCTGTGATTGGCTGACAGCCTGGCCCGTCCCACTGTACGCGCGGTTAGGAAAATAAAAATGGCGATCTCCATTTTTTCAGCATTCAGCAGCAGCACTGATCTAAACACCATCCCAGCAGCACACTATACGCTGAATTTTGATAATATCATGATTCACAGTGACTCACAGTATTACAGTGAAAAGCCAGCTAGTAACTAGCAACGCTTTTTGGTGATCGAACCGTTATCAAACGTAACTCGAACTGCTGAAGTTGAAGCAAATCGTTCTAGTTCGTCGAACGACTCGAACACCGACCAAAATCACTCGAATTTGAAATTGGCGAACCGTTCGAATCGAACACCGCTCAACTCTACTGCTGACAGATTTTCTTTAAAGAGACAGAAAACAACCTGCTTCCAAGAAACTGGGAAGTCGCATGGGTGCTGCATACAAAGCCTTATCTGTGAGCATGGTTGTATCATTTAGGCTGGACTCACACTAGCATATAGCATCCGATATGCTGCGAGCATGAGCAAAGTGTTATGCGAATGTGACCCGATCTTGTAATCGGGTCACAGCTGTGCAGTTGAGGGAGGGGGTTAATCCCCACATCTCCTCCATTGTCAGCCTGTGCGTATATCGCACTGCACTGGTATAACATCCAAGTGCAGTACGATGTATCTATCGCACCCATAGACTTGAATGGGTGCGAGTGATATGGCTCTCGCAGAAAATCGCAGCATGTTGCGACTTTTCTCGCATCCAGATTCTGGATGCGAGAAAACCTGACCAACTGCTCTCCCTCATTGACTAACATTGATCAGAGTGCAATGCGAGATTTTCTCGCATTGCACTCTTCCATTTTTCACGCTCGTGTGAGCGTACCCTAAAGGGTGCTTTACACGCTGCAACATCGCTAACGATATATTGTCAGGGTCACGACGTTAGTGACGCACATCCGGCGCCGTTAGCGACATCGCAGCGTGTGACACCAAGGAGCGACGATCAACGATCGCAAAAGCGTCAAAAATCGTTGATGTTGACACGTCGCTCCTTTTCATAATATCGTTGCTGCTGCAGGTACGATGTTGTTCGTCGTTCCTGCGGCATCACACATCGCTACGTGTGAAACCGCAGGAACGACGAACATCTCCTTATCTGCGTCCACCGGCAATGAGGAAGAAAGGAGGTGGGCGACATGTTCCGGCTGCTCATCTCCGCCCCTTCTGTGCTATTGGGCGGCCGCTTAGTGACGCCACAGTGACGTCGCTATGACGTCGAACGCACCTCACCTTGAAGGAGGGATTGTTCGCCGGTCACAGCGTCGTCGCTCAAAAGGTATGTGTGTATGACGCTGCCGTAGTGATAATGTTCGCTACGGCAGCGATCACCGAATGTCGCACGAACGATGGGGGCGCGTGCTATCACGCACGACATCGCTATCTATCGCTAGCGATGTCGTAGCGTGTAAAGCACCCTTAAATCTAGTCCTCTACCAATACAAGAGAGCTGTTATGCTAAGTTCACACACCTGCAGTGGTCTCTGCTAAGAAATATACTGGGGTTTCTAGCATGTGTGAACCTAGCCTTATCAGTCAAATCCTCTGTGCTGCAATGATAATTAGATAACTGATGATTTGTCTCAATCTATACGGCAAAGTTGCAGAAAATGTCAGTTTATAGGTTATGCTCCACTTTCAAGTATAATTTTTTTTATCTATGGATGAACCTAGCCTTATCTGTCAAATTCTCTGTGCTGCAATGATAATTAGATATCTGCTGATTCTGTCCCAATCTATACGGCAAAGTTACAGAAAATAGAAAATGTCAGTTTATGTTTATGCTCCACTTTCAAGTATAAAACCTTATTTAAATATGGATACTTAAATAAAATAAAAATTACAATAATAAAATATTAAAAGCAGATTGAATAATCTGTAATTTCATGATGTTTTTAATTAAACAAATACCTGTCATACCTTTGCATTAAATTCATGGTGAAAGAAAATACTGCTGTGCTGAAATCTCCGAGTCTGACGTTCTCTTGTATGTTTCTGTCAGCACAGAATTACTGGATCATTTTTTCCCATTTTCCAACACCCTTAATAATTCTTTAGAAGTAGAAGACGGAGAGCAATTGCACAACTTTTGACAATCTCATCCATCCTATCCTCACAAAATCACCTGCAGCAAATTTACGAAAAGGAATGTGAGTAGGTCGTTCTTGGAGTAGCTACAGAAATAGTTTGCTTTGAAGACTCCAAACTGCATTGCTAGTAAAAAACGCTTGGAACGTCACCATCAAACAATTGCCAGCCAAGGAATTTTACAGAATTGTTCGGCTCTTGACAAGTTTCCAAACTTTATAAAAGGAGAGAAGATGTTATAGAAGATCCACAGGTCAACGGATGGGCAGAGCTTATGAAAGTCGTATTGGTATTTTACTTGACATAGTGAAAAAATTATCCGGACGATCTGGAACACGTAACTTTTGTTTGTCAGTCGTGAGCAAATGTGTTTTGCATTTTTATAGCCTCTTGACTGCAACTTGTGTACGTAAAAGAGAGAAACCATTCAAATGCATAGAGCTTAAGGGCTGCCAGTCACTTAATGCAAAAACACTCAGCTCCCTCCCAAGCAGACCATGAAAATGAATGAAGACTATGACTGTTTCTAATATATAGCAGCCAAAAGAAACCTTGGAGGAAGCAAGGAGGGTAAACTTCATACAACTCAGCCTATGTTTTCTCCCTTTAAAAATAAATATTTCTTTTGGCTTCTCTTACATCAAATGCTTCGCAGGTTCTTCTGGCGTCTTTGTGTTAACACTAAAAATAAGACTAATTATCTTATATGTCATTTTATTTCGAGCTGCCCAACTTAGCACTCACACTTAAAAAGGAGATATACAGAGAGTACATTATTTATGTGCCGCAAGTATAGATGGACAAATGATCCATGTGTAATAAACTATGGAACTGTAGACACTCGGTGTGCCGCCATATGGTGCTCTCTGCAGGAAACACTTACAAAGAGATTTTTGTAGCATGTGAGCTTGATGTAGCATGTCTTGTATCAGAGAGGCATACGACAGAGGTTTATCAGTGCCCTAAGTAAGTCTAGAGGTGCTGTATGGCTCAGAGTTTGAATAGTGACTTTGTACACCACAGATATACCATCCACCAGATTATTATGTTTTTTGTTTGTCTGAGCTTTGACATCTCCAAACGATATAAAGGACTTATCATAGGAATGATCCAGTCATGTTCTGCATATGTTATTAAAGTGTTATTCAGATCTCTAAAATATGCTAACCAATCACAAAGATATATATATATATATATATATATATATATATATATATATATATATATATATATATATATAAATTGAAAAATAGAGCAGCACAACACCAAAAACGGTTTTTGGGGTGCAATATTCCCACCTTGCGGTTTCTTCGGATAACCATCCCTAAAAAGACAAAAAAGCAGGCAGCATTCCATAGGTTTTTTTAATTACCTAACCTTTATTGGTCACATAGGTGCATAGTGATGTCTCAGTACTGATGTGATTGTCAGAAGAAGGTTCACATCAGAACCAAAACGTCACCATGCACCTATGTGACCAATAAAGGTCAGGTAATTGAAAAATCTGTGGAGTGCTGCCTGCTTTTTTGTCTATATATATATAGAGAGAGAGAGCGATAGATGGATATATTTATATATATAATATATATGTATAAATATGTATATATATATGTATATTATATTTATATTATATATAAAGCGGCACCCGCTAATAATATATTAGGCACAATAGCAACAGCATAAGGTGAAATAAAATATAACTTTTAATATTATATTATTTTAAAACTATTACTCTAGTAATCGTTATTAGTGTATAAAATCCCACATACAAACATAAAAGGATATATTTTTATCCTATATAGTAATTATCCCATTTATCCTATGGTAATTAGATGTGGGGGTACCTGTCAAAGTACTCATTCCCACTATATTAGCATAACCATTAGGGATTTTATGAGGATAAGAGCTAATGGCATCATTAACAAGAAAAAAAACAATCTCATCCAATTCCATGTCTATCCGGAGTATTTGAGCTGCTCAATTCAACATTTAGTGGGGGAAATAATTATTTGATCCCTTGTTGATTTTGTAAGTTTGCCCACTGAGAAAGACATGAACAGTCTATCATTTAAGGGTGTTTTAATTTTCACAGTGAGAGAATATCCTGAATAATTTCCAGAAAATCCCATTTTATACATTATATAAATTTATTTGCACTTTGCAGTGAGAGATAAGTATTTGATAGAGTTCTGGCTCCTACAGACCAGTTAGATGCTCCTAATGAACTTGTTACCTGCATTAAAGACGGCTGACTTAAATTGTTGCCTGCATAAAAGACTCCTGTCCACAGACTCAATTAATTAGTCAGACTCTAACCTCTACAACATGGGCAAGACCAAAGAGCTTTCTAAGGATGTCAGGGACAAGATCATAAACCTGCACAAGGCTGGAATGAGCTAAAAAACCATAGGTAAAGGTGGCTTTACACACTATAACATCGCAAACGACATCGCTGTAACGTCACCAGTTTTGTGACGTAATAGCGACCTCCCCAGCGACATTGCAGTGTGTGAAACACATCAGCGACCTGGCCCCTGCTGTGAAGTTGCTGATCGCTACAAATCGTTCAGGACCATTCTTTGGTTCTTTGTTTCCCGCTGTGCAGCATGATCGCTAGAAAGTGTCAGTGTGTAAAGGGGACTTAAATGTGCAGGCAGCAGGAGCCGGCTTCTGCGGACACTGGTAACCACGGTAAACATCGGGTAACCAAGAAGCCCTGTCCTTGGTTACCCGATATTAACCTTCGTTACCAGCCTCCGCCGCTCTCACTGTCAGTGCCGGCTCCTGCTCCTTGCACGTGTGGCAGAGTACACATCGGGTAATTAACCCGATGTGTGCTGTAACTAGTAGAGCAGGTAGCCAGCACTAAGCAGTGTGCGCTGCTCCCTGCTCTCTGCACGTGTAGCTGCGTGCGCTGGTAACCAAGGTAAATATCGGGTTGGTTACCTGATATTTACCTTAGTTACCAAGCGCAGCATCGCTTCAGTGCGTCGCTGGGGGCTGGTCACTGGTTGCTAGTGACAGCTCACCAGCAACCCGTGTAGTGATGCTCCAGCGATCCCTGCCAGGTCAGGTTGCTGGTGGGATCGCTGGAGCGTCTGACTGGGTGACCTCTCACCAGCAACCTCCTAGCAACTTACCAGCGATCCCTATCAGGTTGGGATCGCTGGTGGGATCGCTGAAAGTCTCAGTGTGTGAAGGGGCCTTAAGACGCTGGGTGAGAAGGACACAACTGTTAATGCAATAGTAAGAAAATGGAAGAAATACAAAATCAATGTTAATCAACGCTGATCTGGACCTCAATGCAAAATCTCACCTCGTGGGGTATCCAGGATCATGAGAAAGGTGAAAGATCAGCCTAAAACTACACAGGGGGAACTTGTTAATGATCTCGCAGCTGGGCCCAATGTCACTAAGAAAAGCATTGGTAACATATTATGCCATAATGGCTTAAAATCCTGCAGTGGCCGCAAAGTCCCACTTCTCAAGAAGGCCCATGTGCAGGCCCGTCTGAAGTTTGCCAATGAACATCTGAATGATTCTGAGAGTGATTGGGAGAAGGTGCTGTGATCAGATGAGACAAAAATTGAGCTCTTTGGCCTTAACTCAACTTGCCGTGTTTGGAGGAAGAGAAATGCTGCCTATGACCAAAAAAACACCATCCCCACTGTCAAGCATGAAGGTGGAAACATGTTTTGGGGGTGTTTCTCTGTTAAGGGCACAAGACCACTTCACTGCATCAATAGGACAATGGATGGAGCTATATACCGTAAAAGCCTGAGTGATAACCTCCTTCCCTCCGCCAGTACATTAAAAATGGGTCATGGCTGGGTCTTCCAGTACGACAATGACTCAAAACATACAGCCAAGGCAACAAAGGAGTGGCTCAAAAAGAAGCACATTAACCCCTGCAGCCCCTGGGCATTTTGCGTTTTTCCGTTTTGTTTTTTCCTCTCTTTCTTCCGAGAGCCGTAACTTTTTATTTTTCCATCAATCTTGCCATACAAGGGCTTGTTTTTTGCAGGATGAGTTGTACTTTTAAATGAAACCATAAGTTTTACCATATAGTGTACTGGAAAACGGCAACAAAATTCCAAGTGCGGAAAAATTGCAAAAAAGTGTGATCGCACAATAGTTTTTGGGATATTTTATTCACCGTGTTCACTATATGGTAAAACTGATGCGTAACTGTGATGCCTGAGGTCGGTGCGAGTTCATAGACACCAAACATGAATAGGTTTACTTATATTTAAGGGGTTAAAAAAAATTCACAAGTTTGTTCAAAAAAAGTGGCGAACGTTTTGCGCCATTTTCCAAAACCCGTAGGGTTCTCATTTTTCTGGATCTATGGCTTAGTGACGGCTTATGTTTTGCGTCTCGAGCTGATGTTTTTACCTGTACCATTTTTGCGCAGATGCTACGTTTTGATCGCCTGTTATTTTATTTTGCGCAAAATTTGTGGCGACCAAAAAACGTAATTTTGTTGTTTGGAATTTTTTGCCGCTATGCTGTTTACCAACCAGATTAATTGATTTCATATTTTTATAGATCGGGCATTTCTGAACGCGGCGATACCAAATATTGTGTGTATTTTTTATTTTTTTTAACCCTTTAATTTTCACTGGGTTGAAAGGGGGGTGATTTGAACTTTTAGGTTTTTTTTTTATTTTTTAAAACTTTTTTTTAACTTTTTTTTTTATTTTAATAGTCCCCTAGGGAGCTATAGCGATCAGCAATCTGATCGCTCTGCCATATCACCAGATCACAGCTACAGAGCTGAGAACTGCAGATATTGTGCTTTACTTTCAATGCCGGCTGTATTCCGGCATTGAAAGGAAGTGACTCATGTTAGGTACAGGCGTCATCACATGACCCTGTGCTACCATGGCAACTACCGAAAGTCACGTGATCATATCACGTGAATTCCGATGGGGACGGGGCAAGTCACTGTAATGGCGGCGCGCATATACATCTCGCTGCCAGATTTTGGCAGCGAGATGTAAGGGGTTAATGGTCGCGGGTGGAAGCGATTCCACTCGCGACTAGCAGGCACACATGTCAGCTGTTGAAAACAGCTGATATGTGCGCAGCTCGCCGCGGACTGCACACAGCAGGGGGCAGTGATTAACCGCACACGATCTATGACATACCCAGTACGTCATGGGTCGTTAAGGGGTTAAGGTCATAGAGTGGCCTAGCCAGTCTCCAGACCTTAATCCCATAGAAAACTTATGGAGGGAGCTGAAGCTCCGAGTTGCCAAGCAACAGCCTCAAAATCTTAATGATTTAGAGATGATCTGCAAAGAGGAGTGGACCAAAATTCCTCCTAACATGTGCGCAAACCTCATCATCAACTACAAAAAAATGTCTGACTGCTGTGATTGGCAACAAGAGTTTTGCCTCTAAAGGGGGCTTTACACGCTACGATATCGTTAATGTTTTATTGTCGGGGTCACATCGTTAGTAACGCACATCCGGCGTCATTAACGGTATCGCAGCGTGTAACACTTACCAGCGACCTTAAATGTCCTCCAAAGTGGTGAAAATCGTTCACTATGGAGAGGTCGTCCTAAAACCAAAAATTGTTAATGGTTGTTTTTAGATATTGTTCCTCGTTCCTGCAGCAGCACACATCGGTGTGTGTGACACCGCAGGAGCGAGGAACCTCACCTTACCTGCGTCCTGCCCGCAATGAGGAAGGAAGAAGGTGGGTGGGATGTTCGTCCCGCTCATCTCCGCCCCTCCCCTCCGCTTTGATTGGCCGGCCACTTAGTGACGTCGCGGTGACGTCGCCGTGACACCGAACGCACCTCCCCCTTGAGGGAGGGATTGTTCGGCAGTCTCAGCAAAGCCGCCGACCAGGTAAGTGCGTGTGACGCTGCCGTAGCGATAATGTTCGCCTGTGGCAGCGATCACACGATATTGCATGCACCACGGGGGCGGATGCTTTTGCGTACGATATTGCTAGCAATTGCTAGAAATATTGTAGCGTGTAAAGCCCGCTTAAGTGTTAAGTCTTGTTTGCTAGAGGGACCAAATACATATTTCTCTCTGCAAAATGCAAATAAATTTATATAGTTTATTCAATTGAATGATTTTCCGGATTTTATTTTTGATATTCTCTTACTGTTAAAATAAACCTACCCTTAAAATTATAGATTGTTCATGTCTTTGTCACTGGGCAAACTTACAAAATCAGCAAGGGATCAAATACTTATTTCCACCACTGTAGGTTATTCCCATCTCTGACATTCATGGCTGACGTATGTGCCTTTGGGCAAGGTAATTGAAGCTCGGATGTAAGATAAGTATGATGTGCTACTCTATTTGCCTCCTTGCATTTTAAGTTTATTGTATCAACTAATAATAAAATTGATATGGAATAAAAGTGGTTTCAAAAGTGGTTTTGAAACATTTAATAAAGTTTTTCCATAAGGGACTCATGCCCATAAACTGAGCAGTAAAAGCCCCTATACAAGTGAGATGACTTTGTTTGTATGACCGAGCCATACCTACCGTATATCCATTTACGTTGTAAACTTTACTTTCAGATGAAGCCTTTCATTTTCGATGTATAGTGAACAAAATTGTTCAATGATCGGTGAGATGGGTTAAAGTAAATAAAAGATCTTTTAATATCTAAACTATCAACACATGCATATATATGCCATGGATGATAGTCGTGCCAAAATATCAGACACAACTGATCAATCTTTTGGATGAATACGAAGGTTTGTTACCCAAAAGTTGATTGCTCACTATCCGAAGAATTGAATGACGAATGATCAATTTGGTCAAAATCGTCCATTTGGTACAAGTTATGTCTACTGTGTATGAGGGCCTTAAGTTGGGAATTCTATACACAATTCTGTTCTTATAATGATGTATATGATGTTTCATTGGGCTCTAGAGTGGTGAAGCTGAACGGCCAACCTGTAGGTCATATGTGTCCATAAACCTCTGGACACAGACATGCTTGTTTTTTGCCTGGTGGCTGATCGCATATAATTTCATATAAGGAAGTAGAGAAGTGGCTCATTGATCAGATTTTTCAAATATCTACCGCATGTGGGTCTTCAGACCCTTGTGGCTCTCCAATAAGTATAGAGGAGGAGAGCTGGACATGCATGTGTAAGGTGGTGCTGGACTTGAGCAACCCGCCCTTGAAGACCTCGATCAATATAGAGAATAATGAATATAATGTTGATGTCTTTATGCTTATTTTGCACATGCAGTGGCCAGTTTTAGGTACTCCTTCTTGGTAAGAAATTGGAAGTTGTCAAGTGACAGAAGTAGCAAGACAGTGAACAGTTAAGAACACTGGGAGGCGTTTTGGGCCAGTAAATAGACAGCGTCTGAGATCCGACGAGGGCAGGCACAATGAGTTCAGTATGGCCGTCAACATTATATAGACAGGCAGAGACAAAGTTTTACTAGAGAGTAGTGTAAAGAGAAGTGAAAAGAGAACTGTTAGTGTGCAAGCCAGCAAGTGGCTAAGGTTTGGAGAACGGGTGTACGTGGCAGGATCCAAAACCAGAAACAGAAACTGTAATATAGGACGGCACAGTGGGGTGCTCTATCCCACTGTAGTGAGCGCCAGTGACCTGGGTCGCAACTGTGTCTAGTGGTACTAGTCCTTTAGCGACGAGCTGGCCTAGTCTTGGGCAAACAGGTCTGCCTGATGAAGTGAAGAAACATTGTTCAACAACAGTGCAGGTTGGAAAGACTGTTAGTAGGAATGATGCCCTATGGGCTGGATGTGACCATGGCTGAACAGGACTTTATGACTTTACTGAGTGGAACCATGGTGTCAGAAAGTAAGGGAGAAGACAGTGTAACAGTAGCAGAAGTACCAAGAAGTAAGGAGTAGTTGGCATTACAAGTGGGCTTTGAAGTTAAGTGTTCTGTTCCTATAATGTTCAAGTGTTGTGCCAACAGTAATGATGTGGTTGAAGTACTGTGCATAAACTGTAAGAACAAGAAAACTGATTGTGTCCCTCAATTCCCAGAGGGAGCTTCCTGGATTGTTCGAGGACCTGCAGAGAGGTATGACTTGCACACACAAAGTCCACACACCCCACCAGGAGCACCGACAACCACCTTTTTCCCCTTGCTCTGTAGAGAGGACCGGTCAAAGAGAGAAAGGCCAATTCACAGCAAAAAGATTGAGTCAGGCCCGCGGCCCCCGCTGCCCCACTACATGCGTGCAACTATCTTCCGACATTCAACTGCTTCAACAATTCGCATAAATATAAATGAAGAGATCTGCATGCATGCATCATTTCCAGGAGAAGTGGACCTCCGTTCTCGATATAAGTTGGAGTTCTAGAAGTTAAACCTATCATACACTTTTGGACTATATAATTTAAGTATTTAGAATTTATTGCAGCCCATGGAATTTGTTATTAGAGTTGACTCTAATACACATTGTGTATCTGTAGGAGATCGGCAGATTGCCCCACTCCTACTGAGTATATACTGTGTCTATATGCATGTATATATACCTTTAAGTGTGTAATGTGTTTTATGTAAGTTCTTTTATTAGAGGAAAATATTGCATTGTCATTATGTAAAGTATAGGAATGTTAAGTGGGATAATAAAGAGTAAACTATAGAGAAGTACCAGCCATAGGAATAATAATATAGAATGTTTTAAGGTAAGATTTAGTGCAATGCAGGGAAAAACTGTGCAGGAGATGGTTAAGTGCTAGATAGTATGTTAGCAATAGGAAGTATTATTTGCAGTTGCAGCAAGGCCAGAGATATATACTTTGGTAGCCTCGGAGACAGAGCACACTGGGAGGAGCAGAGAGTTGGTTAGGTAGACAGGTCAGAAATTCAGTGGAGTTCTGTATAGGGATTCCTAGGACTACGAGCTCTGTATCAGGGTCCACCCAGTACTCAGGAGCGTTCCTCCATTGTGTCCAAAGGACATGGCAGGCCGCAAAGGCAAGAGACAGGGAACGCAAAAGTCAGACTCGGCTGCTGGAAAGCTAGAACCCAGGGCAAGGACTGGACAGAAGGTTACCCGATAGAGCAGTGGCAGCAGAATGGTAACGGAAGAGGAAAGTGGCATGTCTGTCAGGGAATGTTTGTTAGAAAGGTATCTCCCATGAAGGTTGTTTGCTAAATAAAGAATTTTGAGTTTGAATTAAAAGGAAATCGTTTCAGTGATGTGTTGCCCAACTATGTCTATGACAGTGACCAGCGATGGGGTGGCGGACAAGACACTGAAGAGACATGTAAGTGTTGCACCCCCCAGCCGGAGCGGAACACATGCACAACACCTGATTGAAGATGGAAAGTGGAGCCCTGCCGGCCATCACCTGGTTCCCACCTTCATATCTCTACTCTGAGTCTAGAGCCATGTCAATCAGTGGTTCTCCTGCAAATGGCATCACCGAAATAAAGGGAATTCATGTGATTACATCAATTGTTGTCTGTAATCTTGCAAGTATAATAAGGTGCAGAAATCAAGAAAGTCTGAAGACTAAATGTCTACTCTGCTTAAAGTTCAGTCTTCTCCTATTACACAGAATCTCTTGTTTGCACTTAGGCACGCCATACTTCATCCCTTCTCATACCTTGCATCCCTGCCGTTTATACATTCATGAGATGATTACCATCTGTATAATGTAACCCACAATCAATAGAAGCGTAAGCAGGCATACCGCATAAAAGATGTGTCTATTGACCAAGGAAAAGCAAATGAGATATTGGATGAACAGAAGAAAATAGATGATATCCGTAAGCGTAAAGGATAGCCAGCTCAACGGGACAAGAAAGCTTGGAATGCCTGCTGTTGGCTGGCACTGGTTATTAGAACCACTTCTGGCATTTTTTTACAACATTCTTGGCATTGCATAGTTGCCATGTATTATATCCAACAGTAACTCTTTTTTGTCTTGATAGCCAGTTCTAAAAAAATCAAATGTGCTGAACCAGTACATATAAGTTGGCTGCCGACAGTAGAAAGAGGTTCTAGCCTGGTGCTGTAATGAGGAGCTGAGATGGCGCCTCAAACAGATGTGGTCTACAAGAAGACTGCCCAATATGAAAAGTACCTAAATATGCAAAAAAAAATGAGTAGCTCTAGCTAAGGAAACAGACATGTACAACCTCAACATTTTTTATTGCTTTTTTGGTCTTTAACTTTTTCAAATGTTAGTCATCTCTCTCAGTGGTGTAGCATGGGGTGGGAGGATTGAAGGGGTAGATGGCCCACTTGCCAAAGTCTATGGAGGTTCAAAATCTCACACCTCTCACCCCAACTAGTAAGGGATCAGAGCCTGCAAGGGCTGCTTTTCATGGGGATCAGCCAGTGCACAACAGGTAAGGTGACTATGTCACCTAATTATCTGGCATCAGAGTCAAGGTAGTGCTGGCCACATGGTGCTGACAAGAAGCTTTCTTTAGCTGAGAGCTGCATGGGAACATCATGGAATAGGTACCTGGCAAGCTGATTACATGGTCACTATTCTATGGTAGCTAATGATTGGCACTATTATTAGTCACAGTGCTTGTCTTGTAGGGGTGCTGTATCAGGCATTATTATTTTGACAGTACAAAATGCTTTTTGGATTTGTCATCTGAATATTTATGCAATTTTACTGGAAAACGTATTGCTATAACAAGATACTCATTGGCAGCATTGGCACCAACACCAAGCAGACCCTGGCAAGAGTTGGTGGGCCCACTCTGCTCAGGTTACAATTTGCAACATCCATCTTACATCTCCACAGATGTGCACGTGGGTGCCGATTGTGGTATACACCTGGCACTCAAGATAACAGGCACAATTTGAGAAAACTCCGATAGCAGCAGTTTAACCTCTTAAATGCTACTGTCAATCATGACGGAAGCATTTAAAAGGTTGGAAATGAGGGAAAGGTGCATCTTCTGACCCCCAAAGTTCCACTGTAACATGAGAGATTTTAAAGTCAGTGAGTACACTGGTGGAAGACTATGGGGTGTGCATTAAAATATAGGGAGGACTATAATATGTGCATTATAATATATGGAGGACTATGGGGTGTGCATTATAGTATATGGATGAATATGGGGGTGCATTAAAATATATAGTGGTGCATTATAATATATGGAGAACTGTGGGGTTGCAATATAATATATGGAGGACAATGGAGGTACATTATAATTTATAGATGAATATGGGATTGCATTATAATACATGAAGGACTATGGGGTGCATCGCAGGTCAGTGCCAATGGCTCTCACGCCAAGTATCACGAGAGCCCGCTGCAATGAACTTCGGCAAACTCATGAGTTCAACTCAGTTCAATGAGAGCGATCTTGCGATACTTGGCATGAGAATGCTGCGGGCATTGAACTGCAGTGAACTCATGCTGTCACCATTTGTCCCTGCCCTTAGCCGCTCACACACTGCTGTGTGACCCGCTATAGTGATCTGGGGTGACCTCATAAGGTCATCTCAGTTCACTGCAGTGATTCTCACACAGTAGTGTGTGTGTGTGTGTGTGTGTGTGTGTGTGTGTGTGTGTGTGTGTGATCCTGCAGTAACTGCTCTCCCTGCCAATGAGGAACAATCTGTTCTTCATTGGCTAGGACAGTCAGTCTTGGAACGTCATGGGACCCCCTTTTGGATTACGTCGGACCATGGATTAGGGTTTTTGCAGGGAAGTAAATTGGTGAATGAAGGTCTTTTGTCTTTATTTCTTTAATCATTTTCTTTTTTTGTCTTTCAGATTTGCTTTTGGGGAATGTCGTGAGACATTACTATGGTTTATAGCGGACTTTTTTAAATACATTCTTAATAAATTGGTGAATGAAGGTTGCAGTTGGGGGGCTATTTGTTAAAAAAAAAATGTTTTTCATATATCTACTGGATAAGTAATGGGGGGTGTCTGCTAGACACGCACCCACTATTAATACCAGGGCTTAATGGCCGCTGACAATTTACAGCTGTCATCAATCCCATATATATATGTATATATACAGTGCCTACAAGTAGTATTCAACCCCCGGCAGATTTAGCAGGTTTACACATTCGGAATTAACTTGGCATTGTGACATTTGGACTGTAGATCAGCCTGGAAGTGTGAAATGCACTGCAGCAAAAAAGAATGTTATTTCTTTCTTTTTTTTTTTTTTTTAAATTGTGAAAAGTTTATTCAGAGGGTCATTTATTATTCAACTCCTCAATCCACCAGAATTCTGTTTGGCTCCCCTAAAGTATTAGGCTCTGTGCGCACTGGGAAATGGAATTTTCTTGAGAAAATTCCGCATGCCCTCAAAGATTACCGCACCCGCGGTAAAAAACCGCGGGAAACCGCACCCGAAAACCGCATGCGGTTTGCCGCGGTTTTACCGCGGTATTATTCGCGGTATTGCCGCGGTTTTGCCGCGTGCGGGTTGGGATGTGCTTTATTGCATTCAATGCAATAAAGCACATTGAAAAGAAAAAAAAAAAAATACATTTAATTCTGATAGTGGATAGACAGAAGAATAGATAGAGGGATAGATAGATAGACAGACAGAGGGATAGATAGATAGATAGATAGATAGAGGACAGATCGCTGCATTTCCCACGGTCGGCAGTGAGTTCACATTACCGGCCGTGGGAAATGACCGGTAATTACCTCTGCTGTCTGCTGCATTCAGCCTGTGTCTGACAGTCGCGGCTGGATGTCAGCAGTGCAGGACGCCGGAGCCGGAGCTGTGGATTATGTCGGAGCGCTGGACTACGCCGGAGCTTTGTTTGGGGGGGTTAATAAAATGGTGAACGAGGCTTGTTGGTTTTATTTAAAATAAAGGATTTTTCGGTGTCTGTGTTTTATTCACTTTACTTACGGGTTGATCATGTCAGCTGTCACATAGACGCTGCCATGATCAAGCCTGGGGTTAATGGCGGTGGTCCCCCATCACCATTAACCCCTTGTATTACCTTGCCACCACTGCTACACGGTGGCAAGAAGAGCCGAGGACATGCCGGTATTGTCGCATAATGCATGCGACAGTGCCGGGGCAGCTGCGGCTGATATTCTCGGCTGCCGGAGGGGGAGTGAGGCGGGGGACATTATCCCTGACCATCTCCCTCCCCAGCCTGAGAATACCGGCCCGCCGCTGTGTGCTTACCTCGGCTGGAAGGTAAATATGCAGCGGAGCCCACGTTCTTTTTTTCCTATATTTCCGTTTTCTTTCTATGTGTGTTCTATGTGTCTGTGTCTGTGTGTTCTATGTGTCTGTGATGTCTGTGTGTGTGTGATCTGTGTGTGTGTTTACTCTCTGCATGGCTTTCTCTTCCTGTAATGACATCAATTTCCTGCAAAACCGCAGACAAGCGATGCACATTACCGGAGGTAAACCGCGAAATACCGCAGGGAATAACGCAGGAAAACGCAGAGAACCACACAGAATTTGCTGCCTGCGTTATTCCCTGCGGGATTTCATGATTAACATTGAGTCAATGGAGTGAAATCCCGCAGCGATGTGCGGAAAAGAAGTGACATGCACTTGTTTTTGCTGCGGGATTCCCGCAGCAAAACATGCAGCTGTCAAATTCCGCCTAGTGCGCACAGGATTTTTTTTCTCCATAGGATTTGCTGGTGATTCACTGCAGAGATGTTATGAACATTTTCTGCAGTGAAACATGCAGCAAATCCGCGGAAAATCCGCGGCAAAATCCGGTAAGTGCGCACATAGCCTAAAGAAGTATTTCAGGCACAAAGAACAATGAGCTTCACATGTTTGGATTAATTATCTCTTTTTCCAGCCTTTTCTGACTAATTAAGACCCTCCTCAAACTTGTGAACAGCACTCATACTTGGTCAACATGGGAAAGACAAAGGAGCATTCCAAGGCCATCAGAGACAAGATCGTGGACGGTCACAAGGCTGGCAAGGGGTACAAAACCCTTTCCAAGGAGTTGGGCCTACCTGTCTCCACTGTTGGAAGCATCATCCGGAAGTGGAAGGCTTATGGAACTACTGTTAGCCTTCCACGGCCTGGACAGCCTTTGAAAGTTTCCACTCGTGCCGAGGCCAGGCTTGTCCGAAGAGTCAAGGCTAACCCAAGGACAACAAGGAAGGAGCTCCGGGAAGATCTCATGGCAGTGGGGACATTGGTTTCAGTCAATACCATAAGTAACGTACTCCACCGCAATGGTCTCCGTTCCAGACGAGCCCGTAAGGTACCTTTACTTTCAAAGCGTCATGTCAAGGATCGTCTACAGTTTGCTCATGATCACTTGGAGGACTCTGAGACAGACTGGTTCAAGGTTCTCTGGTCTGATGAGACCAAGATCGAGATCTTTGGTGCCAACCACACACGTGATGTTTGGAGACTGGATGTCACTGCATATGACCCCAAGAATACCATCCCTACAGTCAAGCATGGTGGTGGCAGCATCATGCTGTGGGGCTGTTTCTCAGCCAAGGGGCCTGGCCATCTGGTCCGCATCCATGGGAAGATGGATAGCACGGCCTACCTGGAGATTTTGGCCAAGAACCTCCGCTCCTCCATCAAGGATCTTAAGATGGGTCATCATTTCATCTTCCAACAAGACAACGACCCAAAGCACACAGCCAAGAAAACCAAGACCTGGTTCAAGAGGGAAAAAATCAAGGTGTTGCAGTGGCCTAGTCAGTCTCCTGACCTTAACCCAATTGAAAACTTGTGGAAGGAGCTCAAGATTAAAGTCCACATGAGACACCCAAAGAACCTAGATAACTTGGAGAAGATCTGCATGCAGGAGTGGGCCAAGATAACTCCAGAGACCTGTGCTGGCCTGATCAGGTCTTATAAAAGACGATTATTCGCTGTAATTGCAAACAAGGGTTATTCCACAAAATATCAAACCTAGGGGTTGAATAATAATTGACCCACACTTTTATGTTGAAAATTTATTAAAATTTAACTGAGCAACATAACTTGTTGGTTTGTAAGATTTATGCATCTGTTAATAAATCCTGCTCTTGTTTGAAGTTTGCAGGCTCTAACTTATTTGCATCTTATCAAACCTGCTAAATCTGCAGGGGGTTGAATACTACTTGTAGGCACTGTATATACATATATATATATATATATATATATATATATATATATATATATATATATATATATATATATATGTTACCCCATTTGGCACCGCACCAGGGCAATGGTAAGAGCCAAGTACAATGCCAGTGTACATCTAATAGATGTGCTACCTCTGAGGCGACTGTAGGCTGCTGTTTTTAGGCTAAGAAGGGACAAATAACCATGGCACTTCCCACCCTAAAAATATTAGCCCCCAGTTATCTGCTCTCCCTTGGCTGGTTTTGCCAATTGGAGGGTACCATACACAGTTTTTTTTAAATTATTTGTTCAAATTTAAAAAAAAATCAGCTTGTTATCCCCTCTATTTTTCAAAAACAGCCAAGATACAACTGACAGCTGAGGGTTGCATTTCATAGCTGCTGCTGTACTTGTGCTGTTTATGAAAATTGGGGGGAACGCCACATAATTTTTTTCTAAAATTATATTAACTCTGCTAAACAGCTGTATAAGCCTTCTAGCTATCTCTCCATCTATATATGTATATCTATTCATTTATCTATTCTATGTATTCTACTGTATGTATTCCACCTAATCTATCTAGCTATTATTACTATGAATAATAATAATAATAATAATAATATTTATTTATAGAGCACCATTGATTCCATGGTGCTGTACATGAGAAGGGGTTACATACAGAAAACGTATACAAGTTACAGTAGACAGATTGGTACAGAGGGAAGAGGACCCTGCCCTTGCCGGCTTACATTCTGTAGCTATCTATCTATCTAGCTTTTTTCTCTCATTTTTCTAGCTTTTCACATCTTTTACACATAAAAAACATTTATTACTATCACATCCGTACTGGTCATACGGATGTCTCCAGACTTGTCTCCGTGTGGAGTACCCAATCAAGCAGCTGTTTCCCATGGACACAGGAACCAGGTGAAAATAAGGAGGTGTCAAAATCCCTTGACTTTAATTAGTATGCGTGTGAACATGTTACTGGTAGGTGTGAAAATGGACACCACTTCAACTGTGGCAGACAGAATATTTAAAAAAATCCAGAAAATCACATTTTATGATTTTTAAATAATGAATTTGCATTTTATTGCCTGAAATAAGTCTTTGATACAATAGAAGAACATAACTTAATATTTGATACAGAAACCTTTGTTTGCAATTACAGAGGTCAGATGTTTCCTGTAGTTCTTGACCAAGTTTGCACACATGCAGCAGGGATTTTGGCCTACTCCCCCCATACAGATCTTCTACGTTTCTGGGCTATTGCTGGGCAACATTGAGATTCATCTCCCTCCAAACATTTTCTTTTGAGTTTAGGTCAGGAGACTGGCTAAGCCATTTTTAAATGCTTCTTATGAAGCTACTCCTTAGTTGCCCTGGCTGTGTGTTTCTGGCCATTGCTATGCTGGAAGACCCAGTCACAATCCATCTTCAATGCTCTTACTGAGGTAAGGAGGAGGTTGTTGGCCAAAATCGTGCAATACATGACCCCATCCATCCTACCTTCAATACTGTGTAGTTGTCCTCCTTTGCAGAAAAGCACTCCCAAAGTACAGACCAAAGGTTTGGACACACCTTCTCATTCAAACAGTTTTCTTTTTTTTCATGACTCTGAAAATTGTAGATTCACATTGAAGGCATCAAAACTATGAATTAACACATGTGGAATGAAATACTTAACAAAAAAGTGTGAAACAACTGAAAATATGTCTTATATTCTAGGTTCTTCAAAGTAGCCATCTTTTGCTCTAATTACTGTATTGCACACTCTTGGCATTCTGTTGATGAGCTTCAAGAGGCAGTCACCGGAAATGGTTCTCACTTCACAGGTGTGCCCCGGCAGGTTTAATAAGTGAGATTTCTTGCCTTATAAATGGGGTTGGGACCATCAGTTGTGTTGTGCAGAAGTCTGGTGGATACACAGCTCATAGTCCTACTGAATAGACTGTTAGAATTTGTATTATGGCAAGAAAAAAAGCAGCTAAGTAAAGAAAAACGAGTGGCCATCATTACTTTTTTAAAAAATTGAGAAAACTTTGAAAGTGTCCCCAAGTGCAGTGGCAAAAACCATCAAACGCTACAAAGAAACTGGCTCACATGAGGACCGCCCCAGGAAAGGAAGACCAAGAGTCACCTCGGCTGCAGAGGAGAAGTTTATCCGAGTTACCAGCGTGAGCAATAGCAGGTTAACAGCAGCTCAGATTAGAGACCAGGTCAATGCCACACAGAGTTCTAGCAGCAGACACATCTCTAGAACAACTAGTAAGAGGAGACTTTGTGCAGCAGGCCTTCATGGTAAAATAGCTGCTAGGAAATCACTGCTAAGGACAGGCAACAAGCAGAAGAGACTTGTTTGGGCTAAAGAACACAAGGAATGGACATTAGACCAGTGAAAATCTGTGCTTTGGTCTGATGAGTACAAATTTGAGATCTTTGGATCCAACCACCGTGTCTTTGTGTGATGCAGAAAAGGTGAACGGTTCGACTCTACATGCCTGGTTCCCACCGTGAAGCATGGAGGAGGAGGTGTGATGGTGTGGGGGTGCTTTGCTGTTATCACTGTTGGGAATTTATTCAAAATTGAAGGCATACTGAATCAGCATGGCTACCACAGCATCTTGCAGTGGCATACTATTCCATCTGGTTTGTGTTTAGTTGGACCATCATTTATTGTTTAACAGGACAATGACCCCAAACACACCTCCAGGCTGTGTAAGGGCTATTTGACTAAGAAGGAGAGTGATGGGGTGCTACACCAGATGATCTGGCCTCCACAGTCACCAGACCTGAACCCAATCAAAATGGTTTGGGGTGAGCTGGACCGCAGAGTGAAGGCAAAAGGGCCAACAAGCGCTAAGCATCTCTGGGAACTCCTTCAAGACTGTTGGAAGACCATTTCCGATGACTACCTCTTGAAGCTCATCAAGAGAATGCCTAGAGTGTGCAAAGCAGTAATCAAAACAAAAGGTGGCTACTTTGAAGAGCCTAGAATATAAGACAATTTTCAGTTGTTTCACAATTTTTTGTTAAGTATTTCATTCCACATGTGTTAATTCATAGGTTTGATGCCTTCAATGTGAATCTACAATTTTCTGAGTCATCAAAATAAAGAAAACTCTTTGAATGAGGTGTTTCCAAACTTTTGGTGTGTACTATATAATATGTCCACACCCATGCGTGACGATTGGGATGGTGTTCTTGGAGTTCTACTCATCTTTCTTCTTTCTCCAAACATGACGAATGGAGTTGATGCCAAAAAGTTCTATTTTGATCTCATCTGACCAAATGGCCTTCTCCCATGCCTCCTCTGGATCATTCACATGTTCATTGGTGAAATTCAAATGGGCCTGGACAGGTGCCATGCAGGATTTTTAATCCATGACGGCGTAGTTTGTTACTAAAGGTAATCTTTGAGACTGTGGTCCCAGCTCTATTCAGGTCATTGACCAGGTCTTCTTGTGAAGTTCTGGTCTGATTTCTGATCTTTCTCACAATCATCCTTACCTTATGAAGCGAGATCTTGCATGGAGCCCCAGACCAAGTAAGATTGACAGTCATCTTGTGTTTCTTCCATTTTCTAATAATTGCGCCAACAGTTGTTGCCTTCTCACCAATCTTCTGTCCTATAGCCCACCCCATCCTTATGCAGGTCTATAACTTTGTCTCTAGTGTAGTCAAACAGCCATTTCGTCTTAGCCATGGTGGGTAAGTTGTGATTGTGTGGACAGGTGTCTTTTGTACAGATAAGGAGTTCAAAAAGATGCAATTAATACAGATATTGAGTGCAGAGTAGGAAGGCTTCTTAAAGGAAAAATAACAGGTCTGTGAGAGCCAGAATTCTTGCTGGTTGGTAGGTGACCAAATACTTATTTCATGTAATACAATGCAAATTATTTATTTAATAACCATACAATCTGATTTTCTGGATTTATTTTATTCTGTCTATCACAGTTGAAGTGTATCTACAATAAAAACTACAAACCTCATTATTCCTTGGAGGTGGGAAAACTTGCAAAATCTGCAGTATATTAAACAATTATTTTCCCCACTGCAGTGGTGTAACTAGAGTATGATGGGCAGAGTTTTAGCCTGGGGCACCCCTCCCCCCCTATGTTCGTCAGATGTATGGGCCATTGTAGCATTCTAAATACTACAAAGACATACAAGTTGCCCCCCCCTTCATTGTGTCATATTGTCCCCTATCCTGTACTAATGTCCCCTATCCTTGGCCTCTTCCTGGTAAATATGTCCCCCACCCTGGTATATATCCACATCATGTCCCCATCCTGGTATATGTCCACATCATGGCCCCATCCTGGTGTATGACCCCAGCATGGCTATATTCTGGTATATATGGTCCCATTCTGGTATATATAGCCCCATCATGACCCCATCATGGTATATGTCCCCATCATGGCCCCATCCTAGTGTATGACCCCATCATGCCTATATCCTGGTATATGGCCCCATCATGGCCCTATCCTGTTGTATGACCCCGATCATGGATATAGCTGGTATATATGGCCCCATCCTGATATATATGACCCCATCATAGTCCCATTCTGGTATATATGAGCCCATCATTGACCCATCCTGATATATATGGTCTCATCCTGGTATGTATGGCCCCATCCTGGTATATATGGCCCATCATGGCCCCATCCTGGTATATAGTCCCCCATCATGGTCCCATCCTGGGATATATGGCTCCATCATGTCCCCATTGGGTTATATAGCCGCATCCTGGTATATGTCTCAAGCATGTCCCCATCCTGATATATAGCCACCATCCTGGTATATAGCCCTCCATCATAGTATATAGCCCCTTCATCCTGGTATATAGCCCCCATCATGCTATATAAAGCCCCTATTATCCTGCTATATAGTCCCATCCCCGCACACAATAAAAAAAACAAAAACAACTATTGTACTCACCTACTCTGCACTCCTCTGGTGTCCTCCTGCGATGCAGGCATGCCGTCAACTGACCAGTGTGTAAGCAGAGCAGCGCATGACGTCAGTGTCATGCGCGACCACTTACAGCACCGGCAGCTGTCATCATATTCTCGGTGGTGGCTAAATCCCAGTGTCTAGAAAGACCTTGGGCATGGCCAGCTTGGTTAGTGAGCATGGCCGACTTGGTTGGTGGGCGTGGTGATGCTTCCACCCATCCACTATAATCATGCAAGGGGTCATCGCCCCCATCTGGAGGTTTTACCCCTGCTTCTATTATAATCAACTCTATGCCCTTGTGGACTTAAAAAAATAACATTAATTCCTGGTATCAACTATGTTGTTGGAGGCCTCGCCCCTTATGGTCACATGGGCATTACGTCAGCAGAGGTCCCTTTGGCCACTTGGATTTAGACGTTAACACATATTGACTGCTCCCAATGCCCAGGATTGTGTACGTGTGGAGCAATGAATATTTATGGCCTTAATCGGTGGCCAGCACATCACAGTGCAGGGACCCGACAGGTCTCTGTGCTGCGATGTATTTCAGATGGATGCATGCCCTCGGTCACACATCTATCTGAATCAGGGGCTAGGGCAGGTGGGCCCCTTGCACCCCTGGGCCTGGGGCGGTAGTTATGGAAAAGAGTTCTTTCGGTCTGATGTAGCGCATAAGGAACCACTTGCTGATATGAAATGTTGTACTTTATTAATTATAAGCTCCTATCAATACAACGCGTTTCAGCAGACAATATGCTTTCATCAGCATATGAAAGCATATTGTCTGCTGAAACGCGTTGTATTAATAGGAGCTTATAATTAATAAAGTACAACATTAAATATCAGCAAGTGGTTCCTTATGCGCTACATCAGACCGAAAGAACTCTTTTCCATATACCCACTCCCTACCTGGGATTTCGGTAGTAGCTGCAAAGGACCTGCCAACCCATTATAGAATCCAGCTGGGAACTGGAGGATCGTGGAGGAAAACCTGAATCCCAAGGTGCCGTGGAGTTCAGGAGCCGACAACGATACCATAAGTCTGGATTCAATAAGCTTGGACACTGCAATCAGAACGGAGGAATACCCCGGACTGACACACTTTCACTGGAGTTGTGCGGGGTCGCACAACCTGCAAAGGTGAGCAGTTCTAAATATCTATCCTAAATCTATCCACGGATGCTTCTCATATTGCGCCTGTCTCTCTATCTCTATTTCATTTATGGGGCGGTAGTTATGTCACTGCCCCACTTTATATCACCTATATATATAGTAGGTAAAATTTGATCCGCCATTCATAGTGGGCGAAGGTCACAACTTACCTCCTCCACCTTCCAGCACAGTCCACTTCATATGTCACAGATAATACCTAGAAACTCTACTGCAGAAGTCTGTAACCCTCTCCATACTGTTTTCCACTGATACATGTGACTGCTGTAAACAGATCACTGAATGCTCAGCTCAAGAAAGATGTTAACAAAATAAAATAAAAAATCAACAATTAGAAAATCAAAACAGATTATAAGAATATGTTTCAGCAGTTAGTTTTAATTCATTTAAAGGGACAAAAAAAAAACAATAGGCGATTAATTTCTATAGTTTCATAGTTGTTAATGATGAAGGTAAACGTAAGTCCATTGAATTCAATCTATAACCTAACATGTTGAACCAGAGGAAGGCACAACCCCAATGAGGCAGTTATATAAAACAACAAAAAAACCTTTCAATGTTATCTGTTTCTTGTCGCAGACCTGCCTTTTCAGGTCCTAATATACACATGCCAATTTCTATTGGGACATAAAAGTTGCCTGTTGGCTCCAACTGGAATAGCTGTGCCAAGATTTCCACTTTCTCTCCTAGTTCACTCCCCGTTAGAAGTGCAGATATAGTGATAGTGGGTTAATGGGGTGGGTCTTCTTGTTAAGTCCTTAAAGGGTTATTCCCATCTCCAAGATCCTATCCCAATATTAATAAGAATAGCAAAATCACCAATTAGAAATGTAGTATAGTTCTCCTGATATAGCCATGTTTCTTCCCTCATGTGCAGGGCATTACAGCTTAGGTATCCATGTGACAATTAGTTGCTCGTGGTCGTAACCATGGATAACTAAACTAAAATGCCCTGTACATGAGGTAAGAGACATGGCTATATCAGGAGAACTATACTACACACCTAATTGGAGGTATTTGCTAATATTATTATTACACCTATTACATATTGGGATAGGATCTAGGAGATGGGAATAACCATTTTGATGTTACAATGCCAGAGGGGCCTGACTATGGTCACTAGTAATGACAGAAACATCTGTCTGTTACGTTATGTCAGAGGTGTGGCCAATTGTTTTTTTTTGTTAGTTTTAGGCCAGGTTAATTAATTTTAATTCATGGTGTGTATACACACTGCACATCCGGACCAACCACGGGGCTGATGACCTGCACAGCCTGATATATTCCTATGAGTTTGGATCAGGAGACAGGCAATCAGTCGGAGCATTGTGGTCCATTTATGGAGTATCTGAGCTTAAAGAGCAACCATTATTTTAGTTTTTACTTCTTAAAACAATACTACACATGAAAATATTGATCTGTAACTCTCACTTCATGGGTAAAATCTTCATTCAGTAAAGACAGATTTTCCCACTACTAAGATAGTATAGTAGGTAATAGCTGGTAGTAATAAAATTCTATGGAGAGAGGGAGGAGGAGCTAGCGGCAACACAGACATTTTGCTGCAAGTTCTCCTGAAATTATGGGTACAGTTCTCCCTAGAACTTTATGAGCACCAACTGTCATCTCCTATATCAGTAATGGGACAATCTGTAATTACTGAAGACACAATGTTACCTGTGAATTAAGAATTTTGAGACTGAATGATCAGTCCAGGAGAAAGAAGCTGATTTCTCTAATACGTTATATGACAAAGTTTATTCTCATGTGTGATATTTATTTAGTGAAAAATTAAAATAAAATGATAGTTATTCTGTAACCCCTTCACAACCGATGACGTACATGTATGTTAGCGACCATGTCCCAGGCTTTAATGTGGATTCACACACTGAGCCCACATCTTTCAAGGCACTGGACAGCACAGACAATTGGACGACTGCAGCTTCAACTATTAAATACTGTAAAAATAAATAACGTTTTAAAAATAAAATAATTTAAAAAAAAACCTGATACTGTATTTGGCATTGCAGAGTTCAGAAATTTCCAGATCTATCAAAATATAAAATAAATTAATCTGATCGGTAAACAGCGTACCAAGAAAAAACAAAACAGAACACCAAAATTACATTTTTTGGGCTGACACAACATTGCAATAAAATGCAATCAAAACATCGTAGCTAGCCAAAAATGGTATAGCTAAAAACATCAACTCAAAACTCAAAAAATAAGCCATATCTAAGCCCCAGATCCCCCAAAAATAAAAACGTTGAGGCTCTCAGAAAATGGTGACAAATATCAAATTTTTGGGGGATGAATTTCAGATTTTTTTTTTCCCCTACTTCGAATAAAAACATATACGTTTGGTATCTCCATACTTGTACTCACCTGGAGAATCATACTGCCAGGCCAGTTTTACTATGTAGTGAAAATGGTAAATAAAAACTTAAAAAAAAAACACATTGTGGAATTGCACTTTTTTTTTTTGCAATTTCGCCGCACTTGGAATATTTTTTCAATTTTCTAGTAAAAGATGTGACTTAATGAATGGCGTCATTAACAAGTACAACTCGTCTTGCAAAACGCTGACAGAAAAGTAAAAATGTTATGGCTATTGGAAGAAGGGGAAGAAAAAAAACGAAAAATGGAAAATCACCAGGGGGTGAAAGGGTTAAGCAAAAAAAATTAAATAAATAACACAGAAATACAATGCTGGAATCGCTGTTTGTTGTTTTCTTTCTCATCGCATCGCCGAAAACAAAGTAGAACTTGTCTCGAATGCAGTCAAGAAAAAATAAAAATTATAAAAATCATAGCTCTTGGAGTGTATTGAGGAAAAAAATGAAGAAAAAGCAAATAGTTAAAAAATGGACAGGTACATAATGGGTTAACCCTAGAACGCATACCTGGGGCCTCGCAGGCCTGCTAGGTTACTTGTTTTCTATGGTAGATTTCTATGGTTGCGCGTTTTAGGGTTAATAGATACTATTCATTGGGTGGAATACAAATAATATTCAGTTCCTTTAATTTTAATATAAATGAAAACTGATAAGAATGAGCTCTGAATAAGATCCTAATTGGACGATAGTATAACGGTATACAAATGTATATGATATGTGACTATATTAATATTTGACTTTATTTTTCAGTGACTTTCGCAAGTCCCAACTATAACTTCACCCACCCTGCAGATATTGGAGGAGGACTCCCCATGTCCCTAAGGCTTTGATCCCATGCGGCACTTAGACTGAAAGGAGTAGTTATTGCGAGGTTTATTATTTATACTTTGTTAATGCTTTTGAGGTTGTCCGTGCATTTGCTTGAGTGCTGCTTTTGATCACTGGGTACTGCGCAGTCTGTTCTGGATTTAAGATTGCCAGTGATCAAACAGTGCACCTGGGATGGTTCCCGTGGACAAGGAAAAAAGGCCTTATCTGTTTTAAACTTCATGATCAAAGCGCTGCAGCCAACCTCACTTTCCGCTGTGCGGGCTTTAGTGCACATTTCAGCAGTACAATCGCTGGCTTTCCATTTTATTAACCTGTTCTATTCCCCGCTTAGTCATGAAACACTTGAGGAGTTGGTTTATTCCTTAACTCTCGAAGCTGAACATCCCACTGTCACAGAATGTTGCTCCAATAATAGAATATTAGTAGAATGTGAAAAAAGAAAAACTACGACCTCCGCACCTAACCATGCCGACAACTTTGTATTGGAGGTTGGTAATTTCCTTAATATTCCACGTAATTTTCACTACAACCTGGTGTTCGTTTTCTTATTTAGATCCAATAAAATTTTCTGTGTGGAAATCGTGTATTATCTATGATCAGTCGTCCATATTTTTATGTTTTTGAGTGTAGGATTGTTACAAAACCTGAGCTGATGCCAGCAATGAGAATACTGAAGTGTCAAGTACATATTGCTTGTATTTCACTTGCAAATTTGGTGCAGAAAAAATTCGGCAGCATGGCAATTCTTTCAGCTTCTTTGCAGTATTTTATTACTAGGGATGATCGAATACCAAAATATCCGACTTCGCGAATATCCGTCAAATAGGTCACCGCTATTCGACTATTTGCGAATATTTGACGTACAATGTAAGTCTATGGGAAACCAAAATAATTTCACTTTGGACCTAACGGCGAGCTGTGGTCACTAAGGAAAAGGCCGAAATGGATGGGAAAAGGCAGAATCTTTTCCCGGAAGCTGCGGCAACGTGTATTTAGAGGACGCTGTGCGGCCAAGCCAATCACAGTAACACCACAACAAAGATGGCTCCGGCATTACTGTGAGAGCGAGCAACATCAGATGTGTTCATTGGCTGGAAAACAAGAGCCAGGAACTCAAAAATTAAAATGAAAGTATTGGAGCGGATGTTGTTTTATTCGTCGGATACCGAATGGTGCAAATAGCCTGTTATCCGTCGGATACCAAATAGTGGCGAATACATTCGCTCATCCCTATTTATTACCCATTGAATTCAATGAAGTCAATCAAAAACGCAAGTATCAAAATGACTGCAGATTTGCTGCCTTTTTGCATGTGTTTTTAGACATCAATGAATAACTTATTTGGCTTTAATGTCAATATGAATGTCAAATGTCCCCTGGGAGTGCCCGGGGCCCATTTATATGGTAAATGCTCCTCTGCATTAGTTACAGGTGTATTAAACACATTATATTATTATTTATTATTATTTGACTTTGCACCTTGGTTTGCTCATTTGTTGGCACTGGCTCAGTTCTCCCTTTGTGAGACTCCCATACTTTCATGGCTTTGAACCATTATTCACACATGGCCTGTTTACTTTTTATATATATATATATATATGTATATATATATATATGTTTATCTATTTACGTTATGTATCTGTGACGCCCTGGACAAGCCAGGTAGTCACAGACATAACACCACACACACCCCCTCCCCTGGATAGTCACACCAGTCAAACAAAAACCCTTGTTGCCTCCCTCCAGGGTCTGATGTCCACACCAGGTGGGGCGGAGTCCGGCGGTTGGCCCTACCCACCGAGAAATTCACAGGTCTGGAGGCGGGAAAAGAGACAGTCTAGTTTGAAAGTTGAAAGTGAGAGGTCAGAAACTGTCGGTGTCTGGGTAGGGGCCCAGACACAAACAGCAAGGTTGGCAGACGGTGGTGGCCGTCTGTAGGAGTTAGTGGTTCTCTGCAAAACCGTAGGACCGGGGTCGGGTGGCGGTCCGCCGGTACCGAACCGGGGAGTGGAGTGAAGCTAAGCACACAGGTAGGGCCATCGGACCCCGACTAGGCTTGGAGCCGCCGGCAACGGTCAAATCCGAGTGTGACCGGAACCCCAGGGGTTTCCCAACAACCAAGAACCGACAGAAGGCAATAGTCCACACCGTGAGGATATACAGCCACAGCCATAGGCTAGAGATCCAAGGGCCAGCGCCTGCGGGCAAAAAGGGCTCCTTCGGTACCTATACGCCGGAGAGCAGACTACCGGTGGGCAACCACAGGAGTCAGAACATTCTAACCAGGTACAGGGAAAGACAGCCACCATCAGCCGTCCGGGGAGAGCACAAACACTGCAGCCGGCTGCGGGACCCGTCCATCCAGCCGTTTGGTTTACCAGAGATTCTGTCATTGACTGCCTGAGTGAGTACACCAGTGCCATCCGGCGCCGCGCCGTGCTGCCCCTGCAACCCTGCATCCCAGCCATCCAGCCTCCCTGTTACACCACCGGGCCCCACCAACCCCTACCCACGGAGGGGACAACATCCTAGCTGCTCCCTACCATCGCTCCCGGGATCCCCGTCACCTGCAGCGGTGGTGCCTATTATCACCACGACCCGTGGGTGGCGTCACGAACTATCTCCCTAAACAAACCACCCCCTTTTCACTCGTGGACGAGGAGTGCTGTTCGAGTCCCCGGGTCCGGCCCATCGCTCGAGCCACTGAGCAGCAGCAGAAGCCCCGGACCCAAGCGTGGCGAGCACGTCCCCTCCGCCCGCGACATATCACATTACCATCCACTATTTAAATGTTATTTATATTCTATGTGTGTATACCTTTCCATCTTATATGTACAATCAATGTAGTGGTTTGATTGTGCCCCGGGTCTGTTTTTCACATCCCACACATTTCCCTAGATAGAAGTAGATACAGACAAAGTAACAGACATATAGACAGAGTGACTGACAACGACAGAGCGAGAGACATATATACTTAGCAACAGACAGACATATAGAGAAAATAACAGATCTATAAACAGAGCGACTCAGACATCTAGGCTTAGCGACAGACAGACATACAGAATATGCAGAGAGATGTTGGAACTGCTGGATTACGTTGGACCTGGGAATCTTGCTTTTGAATAAATCGATGTACAAAGGACAGTATCTTAATTTTGTTTCTCTCTTTTTATGTCTTTCAGGTTTTCTCCCAGGACTACTTCTGACTTTTTATTTTTTTTTTTAAATAAATTGGTGAACCAGGGAAAAAGTCAGGGAGTGTTTTCTCAAATAAAGTATTTTTGTGTGTGTGTTTTTTTCTTTTTACTTACTGGGTTAGTAATGGGGATGTCTGATAGATACCTCTGCATTACTGACACCAGGGCTTGATGGCAGCTGATGCTACACAGCTGACATCAACCTCAACTACAATGATGCTAATTTCCAATGCACAAGGGCAATTGGGAAGATCCAAGCCGACGTGCCAGAATTGGCACATCTAATGTGATGCACCACTTCTGGTGCAGCTGTGGGATGGTATCAACCTTCCCTGCCTGATAATATCTGCTCTCAGGTATCTGCTTTACCTTTGTTGGTTATCAAAAGTAGGGGGACCCCACATCTTTTATTTATTTAACCATAAAAAAAACTATGCAATAAGCTCCACAGGGCGCAATTTTATTATATGCCGGGGGCTGTGCAATTATATGTCTGTCTATATCTATCTATTCTCGTGGGTCATATCCAGCCTGCCGCATCATTTTATGTGGCCCATGAGTTGCCAGTAAAACTCGGGTGCTTTTCATACATGTGACGCACACTCCCATCTAAAACCCTCTCGTTCACTGCATCAATGTGAAGCTGTGGAAAAGGGCAAAGGGTGGAGGGATTGGGGGGTCTATACTGCTGTGAGTATGCCTATGGTGGGGTTTAGGGGGGTCTATAATGCCAAAGGGATGCCTGTGCTGGGGTTTAGGAGGGTGTAGAATGCTGGGGGATTTAGGAGGCTATAATACAGGGGACATCTGTGGTGGGATTTTGGGGTGTGTACGATTTTGGAGAATGACCGTGATGGGATTTTTTGGGGTGTATAATGTTGTAGGTATGCCTACAGTTGAATTTGTGGGGTATACAATGCTGAGAGATGCCTTGGATTTTGGGGATCTATAATTATGTGCGGATACCTGTGGTGTGAGTTTGGAGGCTGTGTAATCAGGGGGATGCCAGTGGTAGGATTTTGGGAAATATGTGATGTTGGGTGGGATATCTGTGTTGGGATTTGGGGGTCTATAATTCTGGGAGGTGCTTGAGGGGGGAGTTTGGAGGTGTGTGCAATGCTTGGTGGACACCTGTGTGGGATTTAGGGTTGTACATGCTGGGGAGATACCTGTGGTGGGATATGGGGTATGTGCAATGCTGAAGAAAAAGCTTGTGATGGGATTTTTACCCCAGAAACAGCGCCCTTAGCCCTACCACCCAGGGACAACACCCATAGCTAGCCCTACAATCCAGGAACAGCACCACTAGCCCTTACACCCAGGGACAGCGCCCTTAGCCCCTCAACCCAGGAACAGAAACCTTAGCTCTACAATTTAGGGACAGCTCCTGGATAGCTGTACTACCCAAGGACAGCTTTTTGATAGCTCTACTGCCCAAGCACATCTCTTTGATAGCCAGACTACCCTACCCTTAGTGCCCAGGAACAGCTGACGTAAAACCCTACATCCCATGGACAGCTATCTTAGTCCATCTACCAAGGGATAGCTCTCATATAGCCCTTCTACTCAGAGACAGCTCTCATACAGCCCTTTTACGTAGTAACAGGTCTCGTATAGCCCTACTACGCAGGGACAGTTCTCTTATTGCCTCTGGCCAGTTTGTGCATTGCAGTCCATGCTTGTACCATGTTGCATGGAGATCTACATGATCCCCTACAATTACAAGAGGCCCTTTAAAGGCAACCATAATGGTGATGTGGCCCTTGGGGGAAATGAGGCTCTAAAGCATTCATTGCTGTCTAAAAACACTAGAAAAACACAGGTGAAAAACGCATGCAAAAACACAGCAAAAATCGAGTGGTTTTGCTGATGCATTTTTCCTGCCACGAGATGCAGAAATGGTACAGAAATTTCTGCATCCAAATACTCAACTTGTGCACATCCCTAAATGGCCCATATAATGTTCTTGAACAGGGACCCTTTTCTGTCACTTAATAGGGAAGATAAGAAAACATGTGAATCTGATAAGTTGTACGTAGGATCTGACTAGTGGGGTCTCACCAATCCTACAAATGGAATATTTTACATTCAGTTACAAGTGGAGAGAACGTAGTGCAGAGACTGTAGTTGCTGAATTAAAAATAGCATATGACAATTACCAGAGCCACTTTTCTCCCCACCACCTACTAAAAAAACATAGCGGGAGCTGCGGCTGAAGGATGTTGGCCAAAACAAGCCTTCATCTGACAGCCATCTCATGTGTTTAGTTAGCTTAACTCATATTTGGTGGCTGAAATAAGAGCAATGCTCAGTGTAACTGCGGGTACAAGTATGCACATTTTGTTCTATCCCCATTCCATGGAACAGGATCATGTTCGTTAGTCAGGGTGGATTTATTTAACCCTTAATTTTGGAATGGTATTAACCATACCTGTATTAAAAATTAGTAATCATCATACATAATCATCAATGTCCATGACATGTCCCTTCTGTAGACCTCTAGGTCTATAAATTATCAGCAGAGCAAAATGGAAAGAAACAAGAATATCTGCAATTAATTCAAAATATGCATCACGGGTCACAGAACATGGAAGACGTGTACAGACTCTGCAGGAAAGGAAACGGCTTGATCCAGAAAGAGATCCATTTGCCTCCCTTAAGTCCTCGTGTAATCCCTTAATTGCCTCAATATGTTTTGACATACTTACAATCAAGACAATTTCTTTTCTTTTTTTTTCTCATTTTCTACGATCCTTCATCCGAGATTTAATTTCATGGTATGCAGAAGAGTTATGATGGCTTTAGACAAGCAATGTATCGTTGGAGGGGTATCCATTGTGTTGGCTTGCTTTGCATTCCTGGTTCCTTTTGGCAATGCTTGGGGTAAATCTAGCCTGGATATATTCCCAGCAGCCCCTTGGTGAGTATTGTTCTAAGTCCTCAATGTGAAAACCGCAAGGTAATTTTTCACTACCACAGCTCTGCGTTTACTTTGTATTGAGCCATCGTTGGCTTTTCTTTGACATTTCTGAACGTGATCCGCTGTCATTATATTTCTGTAGCGCACGGTGTGGCCAATTTTAGATTTAATCCTTCCTTCGCTTATACAGTTTACAGCCAAAGTGCATTTTTGCGTTCACTTCTTGCTTCGTCAGCGCTGGAGTTCTGTACGTTTTTACAGCTTTTGCCAAGATTACAGCTTCAAAAATGTAATCAGCTCTCAAAAAAAAAAAGTAATGAAAAATACATTTTTAAAGGAGATAATAAAGGCGAATTCCAGTGACTGCAAAATCTGCAGATTCGTGCACTTTGCTTGTAAGGCATATTGCAGATATGACATAGGTTAATGAGTCATCAAATCAGAAATTAAGTATGTTTGAAAGGAAATTATTCTCCGCTGACTTTTGTATAGTCTAGTTGTAGATGATATGACAATTGTAGATATAAGACTATTGGCGGCCGGCTCATTTACTCGTCTCTGTTTATCCAGCAAATGTGTAGATTATGGGTAATTGTTTACAATTTCCAATGAAATTTTCCATCTCTGAAAAGGAAACCAGTAAAATAGGATTTTCTATTTCTTTAGGATTGTGAGAGAATAGAATCCATTTTGATGTCATTGTGTCCATCTTGTCTTATAACTCATAAGGTTCAGCTAACACTGATGGGCGAGGAAGTTTCACATTTCTGTTCACGTCCCTACTGATCTTATTGGTTCACAATTCAGAGGGGACTTTTCCTTTGTGACCCTATACACAGTGGGGAAAAAAGTATTGTCAGCCACCAATTGTGCAAATTCTCCCACTTAAATAGATGGGTGACACCTGTAATTGACATCATAGGTAGACCACAATTATGAGAGACAAAATGAGAAAAGAAATCCAGAAAATCACCTTGTCTGATTTGGGAAGATTTTTTTTGCAAATTAAGGTGGAAAATAAGTATTTAGTCAATAACAAAAGATCATCTCAATATTTTGTTATATATCCTTTGTTGGCAATGACAGAGGTCAAACGTTTTCTGTAAGTCTTCACAAGGCTGGCACACACTGTTGGTGGTATGTTGGCCCATTCCTCCATGCAAATCTCCTCTAGAGCAGTGATGTTTTGGGCCTGTCGTTGGGCAACACAAACTTTCAACTCCCTCCAAAGGTCTTCTATGGGGTTGAGATCTCGAGACTGGCTAGGCCACTCCAGGACCTCCATATGCTTCTTACAAAGCCACTGCTTTGTTGCCCTGGAGATGTGCTTGGGATCATTATCATGCTGAAAGACCCAGCCACATTTCATCTTCAATGCCCTTGCTGATGGAAGGATGTTTGCACTCAAAATCTCACGATACATGACCCCATGCATTCTTTTATGTACATGGATCAGTCGTCTTGGTCCCTTTGCAGAGAAACAGCATAGATAGGTGTGCCCTGATCAGGACCCTCATCTAGAGCTATAGCGATAAAGAATGTCTGACCGTGTAATACCTAATTTCACTAGTAGGGATGCTGCAGCAAAATGTAACAATTTTTTCCAGGTTGCCCTACTGATTGATTGTGGGCCATGCAGCAGGATGTTCTGTGATCATCTTGTAGTCAGGGGAACCTTTTAACAAAAAGAGTTTATCTTAGGGCTCATTCAGAAGTCGTTTTTTTCATGTACAAGAAAAATGTGATATTGTTCCGAGTTTCATTAGAAAAAAAACAATCTGATTTGAGTGCATTTCTATATAATACCAAAATGGGGTGTTACAATGTCCCCAAAATTCTGACCATACAAGAAAACTGCATGTTGCCTTACAGTAGGGGGTTCCCAACCTGTGTCTCGGGAGCCACATGTGGCTCATAAGCCCTTAATGTGTGCCTCCCGGCTGTATCAGCTTGGTATATTAGAAATAGGTCCAGCCAACAACAATAAAAAGCATGTCCAGATGGTGCCTTTTGTGAGTAACCCCATACAGAAGGTCAGATCTGGACGAGCATATACTGGCTTGGTATGATACTAGGATATTGATAGTCAGTAAAGGTGCATGAAGCTGCATGCAACTATGTGGCGGGAGATAATGATGTGAGACTACCAAGGATCGGGAAGGTGGGAACAAATGGATCTAGGTATGCTGCCTCAGTGTGATTTCTATAATGACAACTTTGGCACTCATTATACCAGTAATAGGGTGTCACTACTGTAGGAAGGAGGAAGAACAGGAGCTGGATGTCACTCTTAGGGGGTGGGAGGGCTCTCAATGTGGCTATTGATCTTCTATGAAAGCTAAATGTGGCTCTCATCGTAAGAAGGTTTGGGGATCCCTGCCTTAGACAGATCTCAAGATAAATGGATTAAACCAGTTCTTACTGTTCGGGAGATTTGGAGAAAGTAAATCCATCAAAGACCACCTAGTCATCGAGAAAATTTCATACAGGACTAATGGGATTCTTGCAGCATCAGTATTGCCTAAAACATTGTTTACATTTACACCTAATTATCCATATGGTATTATCTCAACTACACACGTAGTCAAAATTGTTGGTACCCCTCGTTTAATGAAAGAAAAACCCACAATGGTCACAGAAATAACTTGAATCTGACAAAATTAATAATAAATAAAACAAATCTATGAAAATGACCAATTGAAAGTCAGACATTGCTGCTTTTCTGCTTCCACAGAATTAAAAAAAATAAAACTCATGAAATAGGCCTGGATAGAAATGACGGTTCCACCTTAACTTAATATTTGGTTGCACAAAGTTTTGAGGCAATCACTGCAATCAAACAATTCCTGTAACTGTCAATGAGACTTCTGCACCTCTCGACAGGTATTTTGGCCACTCCTCAAGAGGAAACTGCTCTAGCTGTCTCATGTTAGACGGTTGCCTTTTCCATATGCCATGTTTCAGCTCCAGCCAAAGATGCTCAATAGGATTTAGCTCAGGGCTCATAGAAGGCCACTTCAGAATAGTCCAATGTTTTCCTCTTATCCATTCTTAGGTATTTTTAGCTGTGTGTTTTGGGTCATTATCCTGTTGCAAGACCCATGACCTGCAACTGAGTCCCAGCTTTCTAACACTGAGCAGCACATTTTTCTCTAGAATCCCTTGATAGTCTTGAGATTTCATTGTCCCTGTACAGATTCAAGACACCCTGTGCCAGATGCAGCAAAGTAGCCCCAGAACATTCCATGTTTCACAGTAGGGACAGTGTTCCTTTCTTGATATACTTCATTTATCCGTCTGTAACCATAGAGATGATGTGCCTTGCCAAAAAGTTCAATTTTTGTCTCATCTGTCCATAGGACATCGTCTCAGAAGCTTCGTGACTTGTCAACATGTAGTTTTGGCAAATTGCAGTCTGGCTTTTTTTTTTTCAACAATGGTGTCGTCTCCCATGAAGTCCACTTTGACTTAAGCAACAACGGATGATGCGATCTGATTCTTGAGCTTGAAGTTCACCTTTAATCCCTTTAGCGGTTTTTCTGGGCTTTTTTGTTACAATTCGTATTGTTCGTCTCTTTGATTTGTCATCAATTTTCCTCCTGAGGTCACGTCCAGGGAGGTTGGCTACAGTCCCATGGATCTTAAATTTCTGAATAATATGTGAAACTATAGTCACAGGAACATCAAGCTGCTTGGAGATGGTCTTATAACCTTTACCCTTAACATGCTTGTCTATAATTTTCTTTCTAATCTCCTGAGACAACTTTTTCCTTTGTGTCCTCTGGTCCATGTTGAGTGTGGCACACACCATGTCACCAAACAGCACAGTGAGTATCTGTAGCCCTATATACAGGTCCACTAACTGATTACAAGATTGTAGACACTTGTGATGCTAATTAGTGGACACACCTTGATTTAACACGTCCCTTTTGTCACATTATTTTCAGGGGTACCATAATTTCTGTCCAGGCCTATTTCATAAGTTTTATTTTTTTTTAAAAATTCTGTGGAAGCAGAAAACCAATGTCTGACTTTCATTTGGTCATTTGCATAGATTTTTTTATTGATTATTACTTTTGTCATATTCAAGTTATTTCTGTGACCGTAACCATTGTGGGTTTTTGTTTCATTAAACGAGGGGTACCAACAATTTTGACCATGTGTGTAGGAGAACATTGATGGATTCTCTTTACCCCGTATCTGCTGAATTGTAAGAATTAATTTATTACATTTATGTTGAGATCTGTCTAGTTTTCTGAAGCGATCAAAATTTTGTGGACTTTCTAGCACACCGGTATTATAGATTGAGTGCACTCAAATCAAATTGTTCTTTCATTTATCTATTTGCATACAGTCAGTGCTGTACTGGGAGCAGCTGTATGTACAGAAGTGGAAGCGCTAGTGTTTTTAGATGTGAGTTACATGAGTTTTTCTTAAATGAGTGAAAAAAGGATTTTCTTCTCTCTCCTATTGAGCAGTCCATGAAAAATGGACAGCTCCTGGATGGGATTTTTTTCATGGTCCCATAGATTTGCTTTGGCGACTTTGACCCAACACTTGGATCAATATCAAACATATCTCCACTTAGTCTGCAAAAAAAAAATAATAATCAGACATGATAACAGCCCCATAAACTATATTAGGCACAAGTTTAATCCTTGAAAAGTACAGATAGAACATGTATACGAACAACGGACATCTGAATGAGCCTAAAGACCGACAAATAGCTTGAGGTCAGGAAGATTGCATCGAGATTGCCAGTGGAGATGTAACTGAAATGGCTATAGTGAAAAATAGAACCGCTAATTTCATAAATTCCTTTGACAACATGGTAAGGGATATCCTTAAAAACATCAATAAAATATGGAGAGATGTAATGTTTGGTCAAATTCAATTGTGGCAAGTAACAAATTTGGGCAATATGGAAATCACACCTGAAATCAGATAAACAGAGGAGAAGTTAACTCAATCTTTGTATTTTGTGTCCGAGTGTACCACACTAAGCATGGAGAATAGGAAGAGGAGACAGTTAAGGGGGCTTTACACGGTAGCGATATCGCTAGCAATTTCTAGCGATATCGAGCGTGTAAGTACCCGCCCCCGTCGCGCATGCGATTGTTTGTGATCGCTGCCGTAGCGAATATTATCGCTACGGCAGCATCACACGTACTTACCTGGTCGGCGGCGGCGCTGTGACTGCCGAACAATCCCTCCTTCAAGAGGGAGGGACGTTCGGCATCACAGCGACATCACCGCGACGTCACTAAGCGGCCGGCCAATCAAAGCAGAGGGGCGGAGCTAAGCGTGATGTAAACATCCCGCCCACCTCTTCCTTCCGCATTGTGGCTGGCGGCAGGTAAGGAGACGTTCCTCGCTCCTGCGGTGTCACTCACAGCGATGTGTGCTGCCGCAGGAGCAACGAACCACAACGAAAAACAACCCTTACCGATTTTTGAGTTTGGGACGACTTCTCCATGGTGAACGATTTTCACCATTTTTGAGGTCGCCTAAGGTCGCTGGTCAGTGTCACACGGTGCGATATTGTTAATGACGTCGGATGTGCGTCACTAACAACGTGACCCCGACGACCAAACATTAACGATATCGTAGCGTGTAAAGCCCCCTTAACTGTCTGAGGACTTAAGAACCAAAATTGTTGATAAATATCAACAATCGCAAGCTTACAAATCCAATTAAAGAGATTTTGATGTTCCCTTCACCACACTGCACAACATAATCAAAAAGTTTACAAAACATGGCAGTGTAGCTAATCTCCCTGAACAACAGAAAAAAATTGTTGAAAGGTTGATACACAGGATAGTCTGGATAGTAGATAAGCAGCCCCAATATAGTTCCAAAGAAATTGTCTATGGCTATTTAGTTTCAATAATACATCTTTTTGTCTGTCGGACACGTGCATGATGGCTAATTTTAAATTTTGCAAAATAAACCTATGTTTTAATATGAAGACTGTCCCTGAAGTGAGATGCTGGATGAAAATTTTGTTTTTTGTATCCTGATCCTACCAAGCGTGCTTTCACCCACTTCCTCAGTGCTGGATCCTCCAGAACCTGCAGTCATCATACCGATTTAAGGACTGGAGTAAGCTGGCTATGGACATTTGTTTATAAAGAAATTAAAGCTGTTCTGCAGGCTGAGGGTGCATCAGTGTCCACATTTGAATGAAATGAAATGCTATGGAGGAGACCAAAAAGGACCCCACTAACGACATAAAAAAGCTAGACTGCAGTTTGGCAAAATGTACGCGAGTAAGCCAAAATCCTTCTGAGAAAGAATCTTGTGGATAGATGAGCCCAAGATAAAGATTTTTAGTAAAACACATCATTCTACTGTTAACTGAAAATGAAATTATACCTACAAAGAAAAGAACAAAGTACCTACAGTCAAAGACGGTAGAGGTTCAAAGATCTTTGGGGATTGTTTTGCTGCCTATGGAACTAAGTGCTTTGACTGTGTGCAAGGCATCATTAAATATGAAGATTACAAAAGGATTTTGGGTTGCAATGTAGTGCCAAGTGTCAGAAAGCTGGATTTCCGTCTTGGATCATGGGTCTTCCTTCAGGACAATGAACCCAAACATACTTCAAAAAGCACCCAGAAATGGATGGAAACAAAGCACTGGAGAGTTCTGAAGTGGCCAGCATTGAGTCTAGGTCTAAATCCTAATGAACACCCGTGGACTGATCTTAAAATTGCTGTTTGGAGAAGACACCTTCAAATATGAGAGTCCTGCAGCAGTTTTCAAAAGATGAGTGGTTCAAAATTCCAGTTGAGAGATGCAAGAAGCTTGTTGATGGCTATGAGAAACGATTGACTGCAGTTATTTATTCCTAAAGGTGCGCAACCAAATATTAAATTGAGGGCGCCAAGATTTTTGTCCAGGGCATTTTTGAAGTTTTGTGTTAAACTATGTCCAATTTGGTTTTTTTTTCTTTTGTGTTTTTTTTTGTATTGTTTCAATATACACAAAGGAAATAAACATGCATATATCAAAACGTGTAATTTCGATACATTTCTGGGAGAAATACTCCATTTTTTGGAGGAATTTCAAGGGTACCAACATTTTTAGCCATGACTAATAAAATAGTATGGTGCAATTGTGCTACCTAAACACAAATGGATAAGGTAAGTAGCTCAAACACAAGAAGAATCAAAATTCCTATGAGACCTGTATGGAAAAAGAATTCATAATTACCACAGAGCGTGTGCCGCTTGTGCCCCCTGACGCATGTTTCTTGAGTGACTTCCTTAGAAGGGGTTCGCCTTGTGAATTAAGAAGGCAGAATGATAGTGATAACGTGCTGATTGGCATCCCAGCAACCTCCCTGCACCATCCATAAATGTCATTTCAATAATATACAAATATATAATTACAAACATGGCCGGTATGAAAGATTCTTAGACAATCCAGTGGTCAGTAACAGATGACACATCCATTACTGCAGAAGGTGTTTGCCCAATTATACTACGATCATAACTTATAAGGCCCCCCATCATCAAAGTGTTTTAGTCAAAGTCAATTAGAAGTGAATGTTTCTGAAGAAAAAGTTAGATGGAAGGGAGTGCGCCTGCAAGATCAGACTATACAGAGTTTGTTTGTAGTTTGTTACCATGGAGATATATAGGTCTTCATTGGAGCTGCAGGCCAAAAAATTGGAATAGATTTATTTTAGATGCATTTAAAGAATAAAAATTGTTGCAAAAGGTGGAAACAGTACATCTATTCAGAAATCTGACTTCAAACACTTTGATAAGTTGCAAAAATATATAGATAAAAATATAACAACTTTTGGCATTTTCACCCAGCTCTGCCAAAATGGGCAAAACTGGATGGGGATGTGACTCCACAGCTCGTGTAATCCATCAGCTGTGGTGTACCCAGGGCTGTGGAGTCGGTAAGCCAAACCTTCGACTCCGACTCCTCAATTTCCCTTGCACCGACTCCGACTCCCACATATATTGCTTATATTTAAGTAAAAAAATTATTGTAGTACAAAGTGAACATCAGACATTTAATCATTTTTATGATACAATAATTAATCAAGACATTTAGGTGGAACATATAATATATTTATTGGAATACAATATGTAATTTTATATATATTATATATATATATATATATATATATACAGTTAGGTCCAGAAATATTTGGACAGTGACACAATTTTCGCGAGTTGGGCTCTGCATGCCACCACATTGGATTTGAAATGAAACCTCTACAACAGAATTCAAGTGCAGATTGTAACGTTTAATTTGAAGGTTTGAACAAAAATATCTGATAGAAATTGTAGGAATTTTCTTTACATATTTCTTTACAAACACTCCACATTTTAGGAGGTCAAAAGTAATTGGACAAATAAACCAAACCCAAACAAAATATTTGTATTTTCAATATTTTGTTGCGAATCCTTTGGAGGCAATCATTGCCTTAAGTCTGGAACCCATGGACATCACCAAATGCTGGGTTTCCTCCTTCTTAATGCTTTGCCAGGCCTTTACAGCCGCAGCCTTCAGGTCTTGCTTGTTTGTGGGTCTTTCCGTCTTAAGTCTGGATTTGAGCAAGTGAAATGCATGCTCAATTGGGTTAAGATCTGGTGATTGACTTGGCCATTGCAGAATGTTCCACTTTTTTGCACTCATGAACTCCTGGGTAGCTTTGGCTGTATGCTTGGGGTCATTGTCCATCTGTACTATGAAGCGCCGTCCGATCAACTTTGCGGCATTTGCCAGAATCTGGGCTGAAAGTATATCCCGGTACACTTCAGAATTCATCCGGCTACTCTTGTCTGCTGTTATGTCATCAATAAACACAAGTGACCCAGTGCCATTGAAAGCCATGCATGCCCATGCCATCACGTTGCCTCCACCATGTTTTACAGAGGATGTGGTGTGCCTTGGATCATGTGCCGTTCCCTTTCTTCTCCAAACTTTTTTCTTCCCATCATTCTGGTACAGGTTGATCTTGGTCTCATCTGTCCATAGAATACTTTTCCAGAACTGAGCTGGCTTCATGAGATGTTTTTCAGCAAATTTAACTCTGGCCTGTCTATTTTTGGAATTGATGAATGGTTTGCATCTAGATGTGAACCCTTTGTATTTACTTTCATGGAGTCTTCTCTTTACAGTTGACTTAGAGACAGATACACCTACTTCACTGAGAGTGTTCTGGACTTCAGTTGATGTTGTGAATGGGTTCTTCTTCACCAAAGAAAGTATGCGGCCACCACCACTGTTGTCATCCGTGGACGCCCAGGCCTTTTTGAGTTCCCAAGCTCACCAGTCAATTCCTTTTTTCTCAGAATGTACCCGACTGTTGATTTTGCTACTCCAAGCATGTCTGCTATCTCTCTGATGGATTTTTTTTTCAGCCTCAGGATGTTCTGCTTCACCTCAAATGAGAGTTCCTTAGACCGCATGTTGTCTGGTCACAGCAACAGCTTCCAAATGCAAAACCACACACCTGTAATCAACCCCAGACCTTTTAACTACTTCATTGATTACAGGTTAACGAGGGAGACGCCTTCAGAATTAATTGCAGCCCTTAGAGTCCCTTGTCCAATTACTTTTGGTCCCTTGAAAAAGAGGAGGCTATGCATTACAGAGCTGATTCCTAAACCCTTTCTCCGATTTGGATGTGAAAACTCTCATATTGCAGCTGGGAGTGTGCACTTTCAGCCCATATTATATATATAATTGTATTTCTGAACATGTTTTTGTAAACAGCTAAAATAACAAAACTTGTGTCACTGTCCAAATATTTCTGGACCTAACTGTATATATATATATATATATATATATATATATATATATATATATATATATATATATATATATATATACATACACACACACACATTATATGTTGTATTACATATTTACAATTTATTACAGTTTTTTGT